>NC_057727.1:66891676-66927956 GCF_004010195.1 Chiloscyllium plagiosum
TACCATTAAGTGTATATGTCCTGCTAAGATTTGCTTTCCCAAAATGCAGCACCTCGCATTTATCTGAATTAAACTCCATCTGCCACTTCTTGGCCCATTGGCCCATCTGATCAAGATCCTGTTGTAATCTGAGGTAACCTTCTTCGCTGTCCACTACACCTCCAATTTTGGTGTCATCTGCAAACTTACTAACTGTACCTCTTATGCTCGCATCTAAATCATTTACATAAATGATGAAAAGTATTGGACCTAGCACCGAACCTTGTGGCATTCCACTGGTCACAGGTCTCCCAGTCTGAAAAACAACCCTCCACCACCACCCTCTGTCTTCTACCTTTGAGCCACTTCTGTATCCAAATGGCTAGTTCTCCCTGTATTCCATAAGATCTAACCTTGCTAATCAGTCTCCCATGGGGAATCTTGTCGAACGCCTTAATGAAGTCCATACAGATCACATCTACCGCTCTGCCCTCATCAATCCTCTTTGTTACTTCTTCAAAAAGCTCAATCAAGATTGTGAGATATGATTTCCCACGCACAAAGCCATGTTGACTATCCCAAATCAGTCCCTGCCTTTCCAAATACATGTACATCCTGTCCCTCAGGATTCCCTCCAACAACTTGCCCACCACCACCGTCAGGCTCACTGGTCTGTAGTTCCCTGGTTTGTCCTTACTACCCTTCTCAAATAGTGCACCACGTTAGCCAACCTCCAGTCTTCTGGCACCTCACCTGTGACTATTGATGATACAAATATCTCAGCAAGAGGCCCAGCAATCACTTCTCTAGCTTCCCACAGAGTTCTAGAGTACACCTGATCAGTTCCTCCCTCGGTAATATGTTGTGAGCACAGAATGAGAGTGTGAGTGTGAGAGTGAGAGAAAGTGAGGGTGAGAGTGCGAAAGTGTGAGTGAAAGAGTATGTGTGAGAGCGAGTGACAGAAAGTGAGCATTAGAGCAAGACAGAGAGCTAGCGTGAGAGTGAGAGAGAGAGAGAGTGAGGGTGAGAGTGTGTGAGACAGTGTGACAGTGTGTGTGAGAGTGAGTGATTGAGAGAAAGACGGCATGAGAGAAAGATTGAGAGTGACAGGGTGAGTGTGTAAATAGGAGAGAAGGGTAGTGTCAGAGAGAGCATAGATAGTGAGAATGTGAGAGAGTGAGAGCTTTAGAGTGTGTGAGAGTGATAGTGTGACAGACTGAGATAGTATGAGTGGAAGTACATTAGATAGTGTGAGACTGAAACAGGGTGGGAAAGTAAGCCAGTGTCAGTGAGGGAACACATGAGGGAGTGTGGGATAGAACCTTAAGACTGTGAGTGAACTGATGTGAAGAGATATACCTTCCCCATATCTCTCCCCCAAAACCTATCCACACATTAGGTGGAGAGAGAAAACCCCAAGTTAAAGGTCAATCCATTCCTGTTGCCCAATTTCAGATGAATTCCACCAAGGTCATCTAGGGCACTGCATCGACAAAGGGCCTACAGGAAAACCAAGACGTTAGGGACAAGCTTGCCGTGTTCTTCTGGCCTCCTGCTTGTCTCCTTAGGATGTCACAAAGCTGGTCCCTTTTTTTCTAAAGGCTGTTCCTTTTCTCAAGGATACTGGGTCCTTGGTTTATTTTCAGACGGGGCGTAACCAGCTCCCAGTTCCCTTTAGACTGATTTGGTACAGAGATTGAAGGGTATTGAGAAGCCTTTTTGTTTATATGTAAATGGGTGAAACTTCAGGCCAAAGTGGTCATATTTTAGAAGTGACCTGTATAATGAAAGGAGAGTGGTCAGCTCTGGAAGAAAAAGTTAAGTTGTGCGGAGCTCAGCTGTATGGAAACAGGCTCTCTCTCTCCTTCTGCCCTTCTAACTTCAACCTGTAAGCATTTGTTCCATTTTTACTGTTTTTTAAGGGGGTTTGCTTATTGTGACTGTTGCGTATATTTAGAACAGCATAATTAAGTCTAGTTTGGATACACTGAGTTCTGTAGGGATTCTTTATTCTGTTCTTTGTATTTCATTGTGTAATTTCGTGAGTAAAGTTTTGTCCGTTTTAAAACCTGATAGTCAACCTAGCTAACTTACTCTGGGTAATTTTCCCTATACACTTATCAAATCAAATTTCAAATTTATAGTCTGGGTTGCCTGCTTAAGAATGTTTTGAGTGGTCTGGCCTACAGAATGGGGGCTCTTTGCAGGATTTTAAACAGCGAGGGGTGGGTGCTTGTGCCTTTACTTTGGGGGTTGGTTTGGTTGGTAGACAAAGCTTGGGATAGTATTGGCTCTTTCAGTAGTCTAAAGTTTTCTGGAAGTGGATGCGGTGACTTTGGAATAAGACCAAGCTGCAGACCAGCTGGGATTGGACCTGCCTGCTTCGGTGAGGAAAGGAGAGATAATTACAGCAGTAGCTCAACATTTAAACTTGCTGGAGAAACCATCAGGATCTATAGAGATGGCAAGGATTCAATTGCAAATGAAACAGCTTGAGTTAGAGGCAAGAGGTAAGGAAAGGGCAGCAGAAATGGAGCAGTTTGAGTTACGGTTAAAAACAGAAGTGAGGGAAAAGAGAAAGGGAGAGCTTTTGAACTTCAAAAACTGACACTTAGAAGGAAAGTCAGCTGAAAAGGCCAGGGCTAAAGGCTGAAGGTAACCTTAGCAAGGACGTAGTATGAACTCATGTGGAAGAGCAGAGAGTTAAAAGGCAAGGTTAGCAGTTGAAGTGGCTGATGATTATGAGCTGGTCCATAAAACAGTTTGGCTTCCAGAATCAATTTCAGTCCATGAGGAATAGAAATTGGGGCAAAGAGAAATCCTGACGTGGAAAGGGAAAGGTAGATTTCACTAAAAATCATAAGGATAACTTGCCACAGGGTAAAAAGGAAACCTTTGAGGGGTACAAAGAAATTAAACAGCTCCGGTGTTTCCATTGTAATAAAGTGGGCCACACGAAATCACAGTGTTGGTGGACTAGAAGAAAGTCAGATGTAGGAAAACTGGACAAGCCTGGGAGTTTTGTTGGACTAGTAACAAAAAGCACAAGGAAAATTAAACAATTGCCTCAAGACTGTACAAGATGGTCAGAGGAGGAAATGCCAGACCTGCTTAAAAAATACACATGCAAAGGTAAAGTTTATTCACATAGGCCAGGAGTTGCAGGTAAAGAGGTTACAATATTAAGGGACACAGGATCCTCTCAGTCTGTAATGCTGAAGGATGAGGAGATATGTACTCGTGAGGGACTATTGCCAGAAAAAGTACTGGTAACAGGAATTTGTGGTTAGACCAAAAGCGCTCAATCATATAAAGAGAGGCTAAAAAGTCTGGAGAAGTTTGGAGAATTTGTGGTAGGAGTACTGAACAAATTCTCAGTTCCAGGAATACAATTTGTCCTTGCAAATGATATAGCTGATTCACCGGTAGGCGTGCTGCCTACTCTAGTTGAAAAGCTAGTGATGACGCAGGCAACTGAAGGATGTTGATCCAGGAATTTTCCCAGATTGTGTGATCACAAGATCACTGAAACACAAGTTGAAGCAGGAGAGTTTAAAAGGCACAGATAAGGAAGCTGATGTAGATTTATCAGGGACCTTTTTTGTTCAGATAAGACGGGAGCAACTAAGTAAATATGCAAGTATCTTTAGCTCTGCAAAGCTTATTGAATTACACTGAAAGATGAGAAGTTAAACCAGTTGTATCAAAAGGCATATAAAGAGGAGACTGAATGCATCCTGTGTGTTATTAGTTAACAAATGATGTCTTAATGAGAAAATGGAGACCATCACCCTTTCAAGCAGATGATAATAGGCAGAGATTCATCAAATTGTTTTGCAAGTAGGGTATAGAAAGGAGGTGCTGCGAGTGACACATGAACTGCCACTTGGAGGTCATTTCGGGGTGAGGAAAACACAGGCTAAAATGCAAAGACATTTTTACTGGCCTAGAGTATTCAAAGATGTAGTTGAATTTTGCCAGACGTGTCATACATGTCAGCTAATTGGAAAACCACTGGCAGTAATAAAACCAGCACCTTTAATACCTATTCCAGCATTTGAGGAACCTTTCACAAGAGTCTTGATTGATTGCGGAGGTCCCCTGCCTCAAACAAAAAGTGGGAATAAGTATTTATTAACAATAATGGATGGGTCAGCTAGATTTCCAGAGACAATCTCATTACGCAATGTCACCGCTAAAAGTGTTATAGAAGAATTACTCACATTTTTTACTAGATACAGACTACCAATAGCGATCCAGTCAGATCAAGGATCAAACCTCATGTCCAAACTATTCAAGTGGGTTATGGATAACTTGGGAATAAAGCAATTAAAATCTATTGCATACCATCCAGAATCGCAGGGAGCACTAGAGAGTTGGCATCAAACACTAAAGACCATGTTGAGGGTTTAAGGTCAGGATTATCCAGATGATTGGGATAAGGGAGTTCCGTCTGTACTTTTGCGATCAGAGATGGACTGACCAAATTCAGTCCATTTGAATTAATTTTTGGGCATGAAGTAAGAGCACCGATAAAATTGATTAAAGAGAAATTAATGAGCCAGATTTCAGAGACCACACATTTGGTTATGTGTCAAATTTTAGAGAATGATTAAATAGAGCTGGGGATTTAGCTAGACAGCATTTAAAAGTATCACAGCAGACAATGAAACTGGAATTGGATTAAAAAAATCACAAATTCACAATTTTGCAATTGGGGATAAGGTCTTGGTATCACTTCCAGTAACAGGTGAGCCTTTAAAAGCAGGGTTTAGTGGACCACATCAAATGGAGAAAAAATTGAGTGAGGTGAACTACTTGATAAGGACTCCAGACAGGAAGAAATCTCACAGAGTATGTCATGTGAATAAGCTCAAAAGGTGTTTTGACAGGGAAGGAAAGCAAGAGGAGAAGGTGTTAATGATTACAGCACAGAGGGAAGAACCAATTTCAGAGGATTCTGAATTGGACATTCCTCAAATCAAATTTGACAATGAGGAAAGTGTAACAAATTGGGATAAATTATTGAGTTACCTTCCACAATAAAATTAAAATGACCTGAAAGAGTTATTCCTATCACATGGGGAGATATGCGAAAATAAACTGGGAAATACTAACCTAATTGTGCATGATGTAGAGACAGGAGATGCTGTTCCGATTAAGCAACATCCTTATAGGCATCACCCCCTAAAGTTGGCACAAGTTCAGAAGGCGATAGACCATATGCACCAAGGTAGCATAATCGAAGTGAGTTACAGTGACTGGAGCTCACCCATAGTCATGGTGCCAAAGTCAACTGGTACCCAACAGTTATGTGTAGACTATCAAACAGTCAACGCCATTACAAAGATTGACGCCTATCCAATTCAATGGTTAGAGGACTGTTTCGATAAAATGGGACAAGCTACTTACATTTCTAAGTTGGACTTGCTCAGAGGTTACTGGCAAGTACCTCTCTCAGAGAAGGTAAAGGCAATTTTGGCTTTCGTAACGCCAAATGGACTATATCAGTTCAAAGTCATGCTATTTGGTATGAAAAATGCTCCAGCTACATTTCAGACAGCGACTAATAAGGTCACCGCCGGGTAACCCAGTTGTGTTGTGTACATTGATGACCTGGTGATTTTTAGTCACTTGTGGAAGGGGCATTTACAACATTTATTGGACTTGTTCCATCGACATCAGAAGGCAGGCTTGCTGGTAAACCTGGCTAAAAGTGAATTTGCCAAAGCCCAAGTCACCTTCCTGGGCCATGTTATGGGACATGAAGAAGTTACCCCACGGTGTGCAAAAACAAAAGTAATTGGGGAATTTCCCACACCGTGGACAAAAAAAGCAGTACTACAGTCCCTGGGGTTGAGTGGATTTTACTGAAAGTTTGTGCTGAAATTTAGCAGCGTGGCTGCTCCACTCACCAAATTGTTTAGAAAAGGCAAGAGGTTTCAGTGAACAGCGAATTGTCAAAAGGCATTTGACAGCCTAAAAACTGTGTTAGCTAGTGCCCCAGTATTAGACATACTGGATTACATGAAGCCTTTCAAGGTGGCTATCGATGCCAGTGATGTAAGTGTCAGTGCGGTGCTCCTACAGGAAGATGATGAGGGGATAGAAAAACCATTGGGTATTTTTGCAGGAAGTTGAATGTTCATCAACAGAAATATTCAATAAAGAGACTTTAAGCGTGGTGTCGGCATTACAACATTTCAGCATTAATATTACCAGCAATGCATCTGAGACAATCATGTTCACTGATCATAACCCATTGACAATTTAAAGGACAAAAAATTGACAGGATGTTTAGATGAAGCTTGTTGTTGCAGCCATTCAATTTGACAATTGTTCATGTGGCAGGTCGTGAAAACGTGATTGCCGATGCGTTATCAAGGCACGAATGTGATACAGAACCATTCGGTGCCGGCTGTGCCACTGTCTGAATTTGCATGTGGCTATGCATGCTTGCTCGTTTATAGTTAGTATGGTGTATATGTGTGTTTAGACTACTAACTGGGTTTTTGAAAGGTTTTAAAAATGAAGCCATCTTTTGATATTGATGGTTCATTTATTTTTAAGGGGGGGAAGGTGTCACAAAGCTGGCCCCTTTTTTTCTAAAAGCTGTTCCTTTTTCTCAAAGATATTGTGTCCTTGGTTTCTTCAGAGGGGTCGCACACAGCTCCCAGTTCCCATTAGGCTGATTGGGTACAGAGATTAAAGGGTATTGAGAGGCCTTTTTGTTCATATGTAAACAGATGAGACTTCAGGCCAAAGTAGCCATGTTTTAGAAGTGATCTGTATAATGAAAGGGAAGTGGTCAGCTCTGGAAGAAAAAGTTAAGTTGTGAAGAGTTCAGCTGTGTGGAAACAGACTTTCTCTCTCCTTCTGCCCTTCTAACTTCAACCTGTAAGCATTTGTTCCATTTTTACTGTTTTTTAAGGGGGTTTGCTTATTGGGACTGTTGTGTATATTCAGAACAGCATAATTAAGTCTAGTTTGGATAGACTGAGTTCTGTAGGGATTCTTTATTCTGTTCTTTGTATTTCATTGTGTAATTTTGTGAATAAATTTTTGTCTGTTTTAAAATCTGATAGTCAACCTAGCTCACTTACTCTGGGTAATTTTCACTGTACACTTATCAAAACAAATTGCAAAGTTATGGTCTGGATTGCCTGCTTAAGAATGTTTTGAGTGGTCTGGCACAGTCCATAGCAAGGGAAAACTATGAAAGCTTAAAAGAAAGAATTCTAACAATGGAAGACTACCAGGTCAACAACCGAAGTAAAGAAAGAGCAACATTTTACAGCCAGCAGCTTTCCATCATTGATCATAGCAAAAGAAACTGTGTAGCTCGGATTTGGAATTTTGATGTTGAGAAATTTATTTTCCCTGTCCATATTTTCTACCCTTCATAATTGTGCCAAACCATCTGATTCTCCTTTGTGTTAATTGTGAATATGTGTGTGCATATTTGGGGTTTTTGAAGGGGTACAGTTTAAGTCACGCAATAATAGATTAGGAATCCTTTCTTTTTCTCTTTTCCAAGTGTCTTTCAGTAAATGAAGTTATTTTCTGTTACTGATGAAACTCGGTCTGCTTACAGGAAATAGACTGCAGTGGTTCAAGAAAGCAGTTGACCACTACCAAGGGCACTTAGGCATGGACAATAAATACTGGCCCACATTCTGTGAATGAATGAAAAGATAATACCAGATACCTGTTGTCTGTTTTTAATTGATGGCTGATGGATCAGGATTGACTGGAATATGAAAGGAAACTCCTCTGCTCATCACCAAAATGGACCATAGAATCTTTTTCATTCACCTCAGAAGATCTATGGGGTCTTGGTTTAATGTTTCATTGAACTGCACCACTGGCTAAGGAAATCAATTTATATACTGTCCACAGTGATTTCTGATAGTTAGTGACTTTTGATATAATTACTTGTAGTTTAGCGGCAGATGCCTTTAAGGCCAACAAATGGACCACAGTCTTAGGAGTGCGTAGCAGAAATTATATGGAGTTTGTGAGCTGTAAGAGTAATTCAAAATTTTATTCTGTGTGTTACTGGTTGAGTAATTGTGGTTGTGAACCTCAGTGGCACGAGTATGAGACAGCCAAGGAATAAAGGAAAAAGCCATGAATGGACAAAGTAAGAGGAAAGTCAAAAAGCTGTGGATGCTGGGAAATCCGAAACAAGCACAGAGAATGTTAGAGAAAGTCATAAGTTCTAACGGCATCTGGGGAGAGAGAAACAAAGTTGATGTTTTGAGTCTGGTTTCGGTGGCCCATTGGCTCAGTGGTTAGCATTGCTGGCTCATTGCATTGTGGACCTGGGTTCTGTGTGGAGTTTGCACATTCTCCCCGTGTCAGCGTGGGTTTCCTCCGGATATTCCGGTTTCTTCCCACAGTCCAGGGATGTGCAGACTATGTGGATTAGCCATGGGAAATGCAGGGTTAGAGTCGGCGGGGGGGGTGAATCTGGGTGGGATGCTCTTTGGAGGGTTGGTGTGGACTCAATGGGCTGAATGGCCTGCTTCCACACTGTAGGAATTCTATGTCTATCTCTTCAGTACCACAACAGAAAAACAGTAGCAGCAGTGTTATCGGTGCTGGGAAGGGAAGGAGAAAGGTTAGCTTTCACCCTTTACCTCACTGAGCAGCAGAAAGACTAGACTGGAGAAATACTGAAGACCTCAAAGACACATTTCAATGTCTCCATTAATATTACTTCTGAACAGTATGTTTTTAACATCAGAATTCAGGAGATCCTTGATCTGTATGTGGCTGCAATGAATTTGGCCCATTGAAAGATGGTCTTATCAGAGGTAGTATTGCCTTAGGATAAGAGATCCCACAATGAGAAAGAGAAACTTACTTTCCAGAAAAAGATTGACATCTGCAGAAGTGTGGAGGCTGTCAAACACCAACTACAGAGTGTTAATTGGAGTTGAAAGTGTGGTGCTGGAAAAGCACAGTGGTCGGGCAGCATCCGAGGAGCAGAAAAATCGACGTTTTGGGAAAAAGCTTTTCATCAGGAATGAGGCAGGGAGCCTCGGGGATGGAGAGATAACTGGGAGGAGGGGTGGGCTTGTAGAGGGAGAAGGAGAACTTCTTCAAGGTACTTATAGAGAGAGGAGGAGCACTACACTCTTGATTCTAATCCCCAGCATCTGCAGTACTCACCTTTGCCTGGTACTAATTGGAGAGCCAGTGAAACTTTGCACTATATTGAGAGCCAGTCCAGGCCTAACAAGAAAGTACGAGATAAAAGGAAGAAAGATTGGCTGAAGATCCTGCAAAAAAAATCAAAGTCAGAGCACAGGACGTAAATATTGCAAAAGACCCCACATGAAAGATAAGGAAGCACACACACAGTTGGGAAATCTGTACTCTAACTGTAAGAAGCTGACACAAGTGCTTTGCTGGACAGAAGCAAAGCAAGTCGATAAAGATGATTGCTGGACAGATGTTGGGCAATGATTCTGATAAATCACTCTACACCACACTGTGTTCATGGGTCAAAATCCTGGCATTTCCTCCCTCATGGACAGCAGCAATTCAAAAAGGCAGCTCACCACCACCCTCTCAATGGCAATTATGGGCAGGCAATATATGTTGGCCAGTCAGCGATGCCCATTTCCCACATTGAATAAAAATAAATAGATTGTCACTGTCTGGCCTCAAGATGGTAAGTGGAATGATAACTGTATAAGAAAGACATAAAGTTAACATGCAGTGTCAGATAGACAGCAGTGCTTTGTGCAATCTCATGAGCTTTGCAGATGTGTGTGAAATTGCTCAGAGTGGTGACCCAAAAAGTGAAGCCCTTGAAGGGAAGTTTGAGGCTATACACCGGAATGGAACACAGCTCAAGAGGACAATTGATGCTGAGGGCCCAATGCAAGGGAAAAAAATGAAGATCTGGAGATTAAGGTAATAGACATTAAGCAAAGTGCAACAAGTCTAAAATTTGAAATAAAAACAGAAATTGCATCGTCTGTGGAGAGAAATCAGAGTTAATGTTTAAGGTCCAGTGACCCTTCTTCAGAACTCATGGTAGCAAGGAAAATATTGTTTTTATGCCGGGGCTAGGGTGAGGGAGGGGCAGGGAGTAAATGATAGGTGGAGATAGAGCCCAAAGAGAGAGAGAGAGAGAGAGAAGAACAGTTGGACAGACAGAGGAGTGGCTAATGGTCAGCCTAAGAGAATGAATAACTGTTAATGGGGACTGTTAGTGGCTAACATTGGGCTGTGTATAAGAACATGTGACCATGTGATAATAAAGTTTTGTGTGTGGGATTTGGGTAAGGACAAGGGAGAAGGTGCCTCAAACCCTAAAATTATTGAACGCGATGTTAAATCCAGGGGACTGCAGGGTTCCCAAACAGAAAATGAGGTGCTGTCCTTTCAGCTTGTGCTGAGCTTCGCTGGAGCACTGCAGCAAGCCTGAGGCAGAGATGTTGGCCGGGGAACAGGGTGGGGTGTTAAAGTGGCAGGTAACTGGAAGTTCAGGGTCTTTTTTTGTGGACAAAACGTAGGTGTTCTGTGAAGTGGTCACCCAGTCTGTGCTTCGTTTCCCCGCTGTAGAGGAAACCACGCTGTGAGCAGCGAATGCAGTGGGCTGGATTGCATGAAATGCAGGTAAGATGCTGTTTCACCTGAAAGGTGTGTTTGGGCCCTTGGATACTGAGAAGGGAGCAAGTAAATGGGCAGGTGTTACACCTTTTGTGTTTGCAGGGGAAGGTGCCATGAGGCTGTGAGGGGGGCTGTTGGGAGAGGAGGTGGAGTGCACCAGGTTGTCCCAGGGGAATAGCCCTTGCAGAATGCTGACAAGGGAAGGAAAAGGAATATACATTTGGTGATGATATCCTGCTGGAAGTTGTGGAAATGGCGGGTGATGATCCTCTAGTGTGATCCTGGCAGCTAGTGTCCTGATGGGAATCAGGGCAACATCCTGCAGAACGACTGGACTGAGTCCACGCAAGTTGATGATAGGAGGCATTGTGACGGGGAGTGAGGAAGTTGGATGGCTGAGAGAGAGAGAGAGTGAAGCAATCTGGGCAGAAGCTGTGCTAGTGGCTGAATGAAATGAGTTGGAGACTAAGGACCAGCAGTTCTTAGACAGAGACAGAGGCAAGAGCAAACGACCCTGAGGTACCCAGGGTGGGAGCTAAGGATACTAAACTGGCTACCTTGGTTTTAGACCAAGGTCCAAAGAGGGGCTTGGAGGAGTTAAGTACTCCCGTCTGTTAAATAAGGCGTTCTATGTTCACAGTAAAACCAAAGGAACACAATTCTCCAGATGAATCTTGTACACCAAAGCAGCTGAGATCAACAGAATTCTCCAGAAAAGCCTTGGGAACCATAAAGGATTAACTGGCTTGGAGACAGAAGGTGGAGGATGATAAGCAGATGAGTGCTGAAGCAAACACTACCAGGAACGGAGCCAGGCTCCGTCCAGATAAGAGGCTTTGCCGTTGATGTGATTATGTACTGACAAGGTTGAATTTCAAATATTGAGTTGTGAATGTGAATCCTTGTGTATAAAAAAGATTGGTTTCTTACATTTGGGAGCTCTAGCTAGCCTAGGAAAGTTTCTCCCAGTGTACACTTGACTAAACAATTGTGAATATGCACTTAAGACTCCTGTGACCAATCAGTAGAAATAATCGCAACAGTTTTGTCATTGGAAAACTGGGCCTTGATAAATGCTGAGGTCATCTTGGGTTCAAATTCAATACTTAGAAACAAATGTCACATCTTCTTCCTGAAAGTGATTCTTTAACTTTCACGGGGATGATTTGAAGCTGACCACCCCTTCACATGTAACTCTGTTGTTCGGTGGGTCTTTGGGCGTCAGGTATTGGATTGCAGGTTTACAGATGCTCTCCCAGCCAGAATGCAATCCATTGCCTCACCCTCTCTTTCACCTTTGCTGATGATGCCACAGTGATTAGCTCTTGCCAACTCATAATCCAACACTTTATGTCTTTTAATATCAGTACTTGGACAATACCCAGCCTCAGCACAGTAATGACTCTCTGTGACACCACCATCAATCTCAACATCATAGATAGAACAGCAAATCCATTTTTTATTCATTGGCATGATGAGGGTGTCGCTATCTAGGCCAATGTTTATTGCCCATTCCTAATAGCCTAGAGGGCAGTTAAGAGTCAACCACTTAGCTGTGGGTCTGGAGTCACTTGTAGTCCAGAGCAAGTAAGGATGGCAGTTTCCTTCATTTCTGACAATCAACAATAGATTCATGGTTATCATTTGACTCTTAATTCTGATTATTTCATTGAATCCTGACAGTGTGGAAACAGGCCCTTTGGCCCAACAAATCCACACCGACCCTCAGAAGATTAACCCACCCAGACCCATTCCCCTACCCTATATATATATCCTATATTTACCCTTGACCAATGCACCTAATTGACACACTCCTGAACACTAGCATGTCCAATTCACCTAATCTGCACATCTTTGGATTGTGGGAGGAAACCCACGCAGACACAGCGAGAACATACAAACTCCACACAGACAGACCTCCACTGAGGCTAGAATAGAACCCGGGGCCCTGGTGCTGTGAAGCAGCAGTGCTAACCACTGAGCCACCGAGCCATAACTTTTTAAATTATGGAATTCAATTGCTCCAGCTGCCATGGTGGGAATTGAACTCGGGTCCTTGGAACATTACCTGGGTCGCTGGATTAACCGTCCAATGATGATGGCACTAGGCCATTGCCTCCCCTCATTGACGATACTCATCTCTTGACTCCTCGGAAACTTTCCACCATCATTGAGACCCAACACAGGACCCTAATTGTATACTCACCACTCACCTAGTTAGGGGCAGCCATAACAACACTCAAGGTGAATAACACTGACTGGGATAAAATAGTTCACTAGACTAAGCTCCATGCCGCTGTTAGAAATGGAAAGGATTAGGACCTGACACCAATCAGTTATAACAACAATTGATTGTCACACAATAGAGATCGAGGAGAAAGTGAGGGCTGCAGATGCTGGAGATCAGAGCTGAAAATGTGTTGCTGGAAAAGCGCAGCAGGTCAGGCAGCATCCAAGGAGCAGGAGAATCGACGTTTCTGGCATAAGCCCTTCTTCAGCCTTTCCTGCCTGACCTGCTGCGCTTTTCCAGCAACACATTTTCAACACAATAGAGATCAACCCATTTCAGTGTTCAGACAATAAGCTTCAATTCCAAACCTTATTTATTCCCCATTCAGTTAATGGATAGAGTAGTATTTTTTTCTTCTCTTGTTTTCCCTACTTCATATTTTCTTCTTCATCTTTGTAGTTAGTCAGCAATCTAGCCAGTATTTACTCCCACCCACTCATAGGACATAGAACATTACAATGCAGTGCGGACCCTCCAGTCCTTGATGTTGTGTTGACCTGTGAAACCAATCTGAAGCCCATCTAACCTACACCCTTCCATAATCATCCATATATCTATCCAAAGATCATTTATATGCCCTTAAATCTGGCGAGTCTACTACTGTTGCAGGCAGGGTATTCCACATTCTTACTACTCTCTAGGTAAAGAATCTATCTCTGACGTCTGTCCTTTATCTATCACCCCTCAATTTAAAGCTGTGTCCCCATGTGCTAGCAATCACCATCTGAGGAAAAGGCCTCTCACTGTCCATCCTATTGGATCCTTTAATTATCTTATATGTCTCATTAGGTCACCTCTCAACCTTCTTCTCTCTAACAAAAACAGCCTCAAGTCCCTCAGCCTTTCCTCATAACACCTTCCCTCCATACCAGGCAACATCCTCGTAAATGTCCTCTGCACCCTTTCCAATGCTTCCACATCCTTCCTATAATGCGGCGACTAGAACTGTATGCAATATTCCAAGTGCGGCCTTACTAAAGTGTTGTACAGCTGATGTTATGTTTCCAAAAATTAGTCCTTCTACCAATAAAAATGAACACAGTGTGTGCCTTCTTAACAACCCTATCAACCTGGGTGGCAACTTTCAAGGATCTATGTACCTGGACACCGAGATCTCTCTGCTCATCCACACTACCAAGAATCTTACCATTAGCCCAGTGCTCTTTATTCCTGTTACTCCTTCCAAAGTGAATCACTTCAGACTTTTCCACATTAAACTTCATTTGCCATCTCTCAGCTGAGCTCTGCAGCTTATCTATGTCCTGCAAAATCCTTCTGCACTGTCCACAACTCCACCTACCTTAGTGTCATCGGCAAATTTACTAACCCATCTTTCTACACCCTCATCCAGGTCATTTATAAAAATGACAAATGGCAGTGGCCCCAAAACAGACCCTTGCAATATACCACCACTAGTAACTGAACTTCAGGATGAACATTTCCCATCAAACACCACCCTCTGTCTTCTTTCAGCTAACCAATTTCTGATCCAAACCCCTAAATCACCCTCAATCCCATGCCTCTATATTTTCTGCAAGGGAGGAGCCTTATCAAATGCTTTACTGAAATCCATATACATCACATCAACCACTTTACCCTTATCCACCTGTTTGGTAATCTTCTCAAAGAACTCAGTAACGTTTGTGAGACACAACCTACCCTTCACAAAACCCTGTTGACTATCTCTAATCAACTTAATCCTTTCTAGATGATTATAAATCCTATCGCTTTTAATCATTTTCAACACTTTACCCACAACCAAAGTAAGGCTCACTGCTCTATAATTGTCAGTGTTGTCCCTACTCCCCTTCTTGAACAAGGGGACAACATTTACTATCCTCCAGTCTTCTTGTACTATTCCTGTAGAAGATGGCAACATAAAGATCAAAGCCAAAGGCTCTGCAATCTCCTCCATAAATTCCCAGAGAATCCTAGGATAAATCCTATCCAGCCCAGGGGTCTTATCTATTTTCACACTTTCCAGAATTGCTAACACCTCCTCATTATGAACTTCAATCCCATCTAGTCTAGTTGCCTGTATCTCAGTATTCTCTTTGACAACATTGTTTCTTGCCTTTGTAAATATTGACGGAAAATATTCATTTAGTCCCTCTCCTGTCTCCTCGGACTCCACACATAACTTCCCACTACTGTCCTTGACTGGCCCTAATCCTACTCTTTTATTCTTTTATTCCTGACATACTCATGCGAAGGAACTCTTTCCACCATCTTCTAATTCAGGTAGAATTCATTAAAATTCCTTCTCCTCCATACCCCTTTCTGCTGGTCATGTAACCCAGTGAATCTAATCATGCAGTTACCTGTTTGAGGTCCCTTACCCATGTGCACTAATGCTTTTACCACTTCCCTCTTTCCAATTTAAGAGGGACTATGCTTTTCTCCTCTCTCTGCACCTTGTCAACCCTGGTCTATCCAGTTCAACAATTACCCAATCATCCACTGTAATAGCTAAAATCTCAATGAGCAATTTATGATACAGAATGGCAGTTGCTATTATAAGTTGATAGTTTAGACTCATCATCAATCATAAACGCCTCTCTAAAATAGTTTGTTATTCAAATAGTTCATTTTCTAGACATAGGATTCACATTAACGTTACTCAAATTGCTGCATTTCTAAAATTACCCTTATTACTGCATCTTTAACATTTACTCTGACTACTGCATTATCAAAGACAAGGAGCTGGAGTAGGGCAGTGGGTAGCTGTATTATCTATGAGCTGGAAGACCCACAGTTCAAGTCCTACTGCAGAGTCTCTTGGCTCTGAAAGAACCCCACTACTGCAAACAAGCCAGTGTAACTTGGTGCTGTTACCCAGCCTGGAAAAATGGGCAGGGTTATTGAGAGGAATAAATCCTCTGTCATATACACATTTGAAAGTCCCAGCATTATGGCAACTTCTCGTAACATGGGAAAGGCTGCAAGAGGAAGGAGTAAAGACTAGTGGGGTAGACTACTTTTAAGTGAAACAATCCTCTGAATGCATTACCCACAAGTGAAATAAGGCTCACTGATCTATAATTGCCAGTGTTGTTTCTACCCTCCTTCTTGAACAAGGGGACAACATTTGCTATCGTCCAGTATTCCTGTAGACAATGACAACATAAAGATCAAAGCCAAAGGCTTTGCAATCTCCTCCCTAGATTTACAGAGAATCCTAGGATAAATCCCATCTGGCCCAGGGGACTTATCTATTTTCACACTTTCCAGAATTACTAACACCTCCACATTATGAACCTCCGCAATCAACTCTATTCTTCACCATCACTGCACTAAGGTTGCAGTATATATGTAATGTACAGAAAGCACTACAGGATCTCACCAAACATGATTGGACAGAACTCCTCAGCTTCTACCAGAATAGCAAATTATTGGAATCTATAAATATACACTTCGAGAAATATGAGCTGATCAAGGAGTAACAACATGGTTTTGTAAAATATATGTTATACCTAATGAATTAATTAAAATTTTGAGGATTATAAGAAACAGAAGACTGGGGAATGTCTCGAGATGTAGGTCATATGAACTTCCAAAAAGCATAAGGTAAATTTCGACAGAAAAGACAGTTATCTGAAATTAAAGCCCATGCAATTGACAGCAAATTGTTGTCTGTTTCCTTCAAGGTAACAATGCTACCTGCACATTGAGAAACCAGGCTGGAGTATCTCAGGCTGTGGGTGCCTGCACATACACTGTCTTTAAGACTATTTCCACCTTATCTTTAATTAAGGGTTTTCAACTCCTTAAATTTTTAACGGTTTTTTTTTCACATATGTACACAACAAGTTATTAAATACAGCTCACAAGCACAAGAGCTAAGACCTTGTTGTTCACATGCTTGTTGTAGACTTGTGTCTTCTCTCTTCCTGATATTAGAATCATGCAATCAGCTGCCTTACAATTCATTATTGATCTGCATATGTGATTGGTTACATAATGGAAGATAGAAAGTAGGATATCAAATTGAAAGGAAGTGACTTGCAGTATTCCACAAACAGCTTTGTTGTGTCAGCTTTGCAATGAATCATAGAATCGTAGAATGCTTACAGTGGGTAAGCAGGCTATTCAGCCCATCGAGTCTACATCGACCCTCTGAAGAACATCTCAACCCAGTTTTAAGGCTTGAGTTTCCCATTTCTTTACCCCAACACCCACTCACCAGGCCTTGTTCCCACATAGTCTGCTAATACACACAATCCATTGTTAGCCACTAACAGTCCCCACGAATAGCTATTCACCCTCCTAGCCAGCTTGTTATCCATTCCTTTGTTCTTCTCTCTCTTTGCGGTCTCTCCCTACCTAACATTTACTCCTTACTCCACCCACCCCCAACCTATTTTCTGCATATAAAATGACATTTTCCTAGTGATCATCAGTTTTGAAGAAGGGTCACTTGACCCAAAACGTTAATTCTGATTTCTTCCTACAGATACTGCCAGACCTGTCACTTTTTTCTAGCAATTTCTGTTTTTACAACAACCATATTTATTTTGGTTTTTATAATTACTTTTATGTTCATATCCTCTTGTAAAATGCATAAAATCCATTTAGCATTCTAAATTACTCACTGCAACCTGCATATTAACCGTTGTACTCATGCACCAGAATTCCTAAATCCCTCTACACCTCAGAATTCTGCAGTCATTCTCCATTTAAATAGCACTCTGCTCTTTCATTCTTCCTTTCAAAAGGAAACATTTTGACACTTTCCCACATTATGCTCCATCAGCCAGATGTTTCTGCAGTCACTCCGTCTATAAATATTTTGATTGACTCATGGGATGTAGGCCTCATTGTCTAGGCCAGCACTTACTGTCCATCCCAATTGACCAAGGGGCAACAAGGAGTCATCCACATTGCTGTGGATATGGACTCACCAGTCAGCTTTCCTTCCCTGAAGGGTATTAATGAACTGATGGGTTTTTAAACAAACAAAAATGTGGCTACACGGTCACCACAAGGCCAACTTTTTCTGCTCCCTTCCCCCAGATTTTTATTAAATTCAAGTTTCACCATGGTGGGATTCAAACCTGTGTCCCAGAGCATTTGCTTGGGTTTCTGGTCCAGGGACATTGCCATAAAATCATTTATCTGCCTCAAATTCCAAACATAGCTCCTGACCTATCTTGCTGAGGTCTGCAAATTCAGCACCAAGCCTCCACTCTCAGCATTAATGTAAATGGAAAAACGATTGAGACCTCTGCACAGACCCCTGTGAGACTCCACTCATCATATTCTGGCAACCAAAGACTCATTTATGCATTGCCAACCAATATTCTAATCATGCAAATATGTTAGACCCTCCCCCACACCATGAGGGTGGCACGGTGGCTCAATGGTTAGCACTGCTGCCTCACAGCGCCAGGGACCTGGGTTCACTTCCCGCCTCAGGCAACTGTCTGTGTGGAGTTTGCACATTCTCCCCATATCTGCAAGGGCTTCCTCCGGATGCTCCGGTTTCCTCCCACAGTCCAAAGGTGTGCAGGTTAGGTGAATTGGCCATGCTAAATTGTCAGAGGGAAATGGGTCTGGGTGGATTGCTCTTCAGAGGGTCAGTGTGGAATTGTTGTGCCGAATGGCCTGTTTCCACACTGTAGGTAATCTAATCTAATCATGACTGCCATTCTTAATAACCAACCTAACTACTATTATGTTATTTACTTACTTATGTTGCTTTTTATAGGTTAAATACCTTGAAAACCAGTCAGTGTAAACTATAAGAATAGGGAAGTGCATTGAATAAAGGAGTTGGGAGGTTATGTTGTGGCTGTCCAGGACATTGGTTAGGTCACTTTTGGAATACTGCATTGAATTCCGGTCTCCCTGCTACAGGAAAGATGTTGTGAAACTTGAAAGAGTTCAGAAAAGATTTACAAGGATGTTGCCAGGCTTGGAGGGCTTGAGCTAGAGGGAGAGGCTGAACAGGCTGGGGCTACTTTCCCCTCGTGCATCAGAGGCTGAGGGGTGACCTTATAGAGGTTCATGAAATCATGAAGGGCATGGATAGGATGAATAGCCAAGGTCTTTTCCCCAGGGTAAGGCTGCCCAAAACAAGAAGGCATAGGTTTAAGGTAAGGGGATCAGATTTAAAAGGGATGTAAGGGGCAACTTTTTCATGCAGAGGGTAATGTGTTTATGGAATGAGCTGCCAGAGGAAGTGGTGGAGGCTGGCACAATTACAACATTTAAAAGGCATCTGGATGGGTACATGAATAGGAAGGGTTTAGAGGGATATGGACCAAATACTGGCAAAAGGGACTTGATTAATTTAAGATATATGGTCGGCATGATCAAGTTGAACCGAATGGTCTGTTTCTGCGCTGTACATCTCTATCACTCTAAAGACCTCACCAGAGACTCGCCAAGCAGATCCTTTCATTAGAGCAAGAACCAATTCCTATCAGCTCCAATAAATTCTAGCTCAGTCTCTGAATGTCTGCCATGAGTCCTTTCTCAGTTGCTCCATTTGCCGATATTGACAGTGTGTCTAGGAATCTTGAAATAAAAGCAATTAAAGACTGATTTAATTGGGGTTATAGGATTTTGAATGATGTCTTTCAATAGATAGAGAGAATTTTTCCTGCTTGTAGCTGGGACAAGAGGCCATAAGCCTAAAATCAGAGCAGGGGCTTTTCAGAGTACAGTCAGAGACACGTTCTCACACAATACCAGGTGGAAGTGTGGAACATTCACTGACAAAAAGCAACTGTACTAGCTCAGTTAATTATGTTCAAATTATTTCAGCTGAATTTTTCTTGACCAAGATCTTAAAAGATATCAAGCACAAGCGAGGGAACTTTGAAGAATACTGTTACTAATACATTGATTCAATAATTATCTTTATACTGTAACATAGAAGGACCTGGGTGTATATGTGTATAAGCCTTTGATGGTGGTGAGAAGGATTGAAAGAACAGTTAATAAAGCAGAGACAATCCTTGGCTTTATTAATAGGGGCATAAGGGAAAAGAGTAAGGAGGTTATATTGAAATTGTACTAGACACCAGTCCTCGAAGCATGGTCTGAGAAAAGCCCAGCATAGCTTGAGCAAGCCTTCTGCTAACTTACACCCCAGTTACTGCAGAATTCAGCAGTCTTGTTTTTGCTGCTCTTCTCAATCAGATTGAGAATTGAGTCAACACCATTTTATGGAAGATTTTCATTCACTGTTTTCCTTCCTAGAGAGAACATTTTGCATGGCTAACTTGAGATCCAATTCTGAGCTGCCTGCTTCGACTGGCACCCCCTTTACAGCAATGGCAGGTTTGGCATTTTCATGTTGAGTTCCTCAAGTTGTCAATGGAAATAAGAAAAACAGATAAGGTTCTGAAGTACCTTTCCTCTCCACATCTCTTCCCCTTCCCACAGCCCAGACAAGCCCTTTGAGTAAGGAGCCACTTTCTAAATTTGCAAGATTCCCAATTTTTCCCCTGAATCGTCATCACTGGGCAGACGTCAATGAGTGGACATTAGTGCCCTGACATTACTGAGCATGTACTTGTGGGTGGACGCTGACGAATTAACAATCTGACATTTCTATGACTTTCACCATCAATTGAAAGGAAATCTTTTCTTTCTCTTTCAACATAACTGAGATGCAAGCCCTTTAGAAGCCATGGCATCAATAAAAATGATTTTATTTCAAAAAAGCAAAAATCCTCATGATCCTTTGAGAGTTTTGAAGTGAGTGTTCTAATTGACATGTTGCCAGTGGCAGCAGAATGTTTGGTACCTTTTCAAAACAAAAATCCTCTCAAAGAAAATTGCTCATGACTTCAAGAAGTCTCCTTGGCATTTCTGAACCTGGAACTCAGCACAAATGAGAAAGTTCTCTCCATCTTCATTCACAGACCATAACTTGAATGGAAATGTTTTTGTACTGAATCAATAGCACATGGAGAGGCCATTGCTCCGTACCATTGCTTATTTTCCAGAGAAACACCCTCTAGTCCTGTTTCATCTCACCCAATCTGCACATCTAGTTTCTCTTTAAATGCATTGATAAAACTTGCCTTAACCACTTCAGTGCTACCTAGTCCTATATACTAACCATTCACTGCACAGGGAGGTTGCTCTTGGATTCCTTTTGTCATAACGACTGCCTTATAACTTTAGCCCTCACTCACACATTAAACCCCCAGTTGTGCTTTCATGTTTGAAGATATCCACTGGAGTCCAATTCTTAATTTGATCCTTAACTTGAAGCATGCTTTGACACAATCAGATAGGATGTTAGATAAGAGGATCTTAGAGCTGACATGAGGCACAGAGCTGTGTAGTTGGCCAGTGATTTATTATTATACATGCTTGTGATTGACTATTGCTTGAGGATTTCAATGAAGTTCAAAGTGCCCAGGAGCTCCCCCCCACTGACCCTCACACTCCACCCTAGAGCCAGTAGGATTCCATTGTCTGGTGTTGTACTCTGCCACACAAATCAGGAAAGACTTAACCCAGTCCAGTGCTTTGACTCCTGCTGGAGTGTGGTTTGCTATTATCTCCAGCATCTGCAGACCTCACTTTCTCCTTGCTATTATTATGAGTCTAGTGACTGTGAGTTGAATATAAGCTGCTTGGGTTCCTGCTTCTGCGTTTGTTTCATGTGTCGGTGAGCATGTGTGGAGAGTCTGGGTGCATGTGCGTGCATGTTTGTATGTGTATATGATTATATATATGTGCATATCTGTGTATATTTGTTTGTGTGAATGCATGCATGTGTGTGTGTACCATATGTGTGTGTATGTGTGTGTACATGTGTGTGTGTGGGGGGGGGGGGGGGGGGGGGGGGTGGGGGGGCGTGTGTGGGTGTTTGTGTGATGAGTGATCACCTGATGAGTGATCCATTGGCTACTTGACTGAGGGACTGGAAAGCACTCGGTGCCCAATGGAGCCATAAGGAGTAGTATTTCAGAGTGAGATTGAGAGGAGGAAATTCAGGAGGGTGAAGGATTAGCTAAATCAGAGTTCAGGTTATGTATCTGCACTTTCTACAGTTTACAAGCCCATTTAAACATACTTGCACCCCCAGCATGGGCGAGTTTGGCATGCCATCTTGGGTAACCTCAGAAGCAGTTTATTACATTTGCGCTTTTACAGGTATGTTTGGAATCATGCACCTGACTGCCAGTGACCTTACATCTCAATTCATCAGCAAGTCACTGAGTTAGTCTCCAATTATCTTCTGTTGTCTACCATCATAATTAGGAGCAGGAAGGCAAAACCATTAGATGAAGTTATGTCCTGAGATCTGTTTCATTCTTTGAACTGATAAAATTGCCAGGCTGACCAGTCAAGATGAATATTTTTTGCTGACAATCAGGATTAGAACTCTTGGCCAAAGGCAATGGAGTCTCCAATGGGGACAGGATGGTAACTGGGGGTGGGTGCAGAAGTGGGTGCCATGTTGGCCATCATCTCCTCATCAGCATTGGAATGTTACCCAGAATAATGGAGGCCTGAAAGAGAGCAATTGACGGCCTATTAAGGGCCTTCACCCACCACCTTTGAAACATTCTCTGTGGCAGGAAATCTCAATGTCCTGCCAGTTGAGTCCTGGTCCCCCTGTTGTTTCTGTGCCCAGCCACTCCTCTTATACAGAAACTGGTCACTTTCCACATTCACCCTCAGATTGACTTCGCAGTGTGGGGCCATGGTGACTCTCCTCATGCACTGCCAGAAGTCCCAGAATGGCCTACACTCCCAAGAACACTGCAAGGACTAGAGGGTTGCTAATCATTT
The DNA here is from genome assembly GCF_004010195.1 of Chiloscyllium plagiosum. Classification (NCBI taxonomy): domain Eukaryota; kingdom Metazoa; phylum Chordata; class Chondrichthyes; order Orectolobiformes; family Hemiscylliidae; genus Chiloscyllium; species Chiloscyllium plagiosum. Next base: position 66,914,337 of record NC_057727.1, read on the forward strand.
GATCGATTTGTAGATCATGCACATGGAGCTTTTACCTCACCTAAGGTAAACAGCTACTAAAATGAAGCATTTAATCAATAAGCCATAAGGACTAAGGCTCTTTGAATGCCTTTATCAAATGTCCTGCCAGTTGAGTCCTGGTCCCCCTGTTGTTTCTGTGCCCGGCCATTCCTCTTGACCTTGCAGTCAGAGTTCACTTCCCCTTCCATCTGAATATTCGCTTCTGTTCTCTTTCATAGGGGCTACTCCATATGCTCCACAACTGCGTGCTCTCCAGAACTCATTGCAATGTCCATTTCACATGTGTGTCATTCCAGATATTGAGAGTTTGTCTGTTTGACTGTGGAAGGCGTCAGAGATAAGCCGAACAGTATCACTTCACCCTTTGTAATCAATAGACAAATTGTGCAGGTCCCTCAGAAATCCTGGAATCCAGTAGGGCGAGGTAATGGCAGGGTGGTGATGTCACTGGACTAATTTTAGGGTAATATGCTGGGTTAACATTAGGGTACATGGATCACAGGTTCGAATCCCATCGTGACTGATTTGAATTCAATAAAGATCTACCAACAATGGCGATCATGTTGCAAAAACCCATTGGGTTAACTAATGTTCAATGAGGAGAGTAACCTAATCTAGTCTGGTCTACACGTGAGTTCAGGTCCACAGCAACGCAGTTGACATAACTCAACTCTGGGCAATGAGGGATGAGAAATTAAGGCTGGCCAAGTCAGCAACACCTACATCCCAGGAACGAGTGAAAGAGTTGTGGCATTGTCATAACTTCCATCTTTCAGAGCTCTGTATGGCCTCTCAGACTGGCATCAAAGATCCCACAGGACTGCTAACAGAAATGCAGGACTATTCTATTAAACATTGCACACTACCTAAAGCACATAATCTGATCACTTTCTCACTGCGACTTGTAGGAGCATGGCTGCACTGCTTCTTGGTTTGCAGCACTTCCAAAGTATTTAATTTTCTCTCTGAAATGCTTTTGGGACTTACTGAGACGGTGAAAGCCGCTATGTGAATGCAAGTTTCTTTCTTCCTTCCACAGTTTTATTGTTCTTCCCTGAGTGCAGTCCACTAAAAAAGACTGTGATATCTGGAGGTTTGACAGAATCAGTTCACTGTGCTGTACTCGCAATTTACACTGAGCTTAAAATGCAGAGTAACATTCCCAACCTGTATGGAGCTGTCCCAGTTGTTCCAGTTGCTGTCTGTAACTGTGTGGGGTGTGCAGGGAGAGACGAGTGTGCAGCCTCTGGCAGGCAGCACACAGAGGAGTTGTAACTGCAAGAGAACCAGACAACAGAAATAACAGAGCATGGAAGCAGTCCCAAACAGATGGGCAGCCATTGACAGAGCTGCAGGGTTAAACGTTTTCAACTTGAGGCTCCCTGCTCAAGAAGGATGGGGTTAAAATGCATTCGTGAAAAGTACGGAACATTAGCGAACTAGCTTTTCATTGTTCTTGTTGAAATTGCTCAGTGTGAAGGTAGACAACCCAGAACCAGCCTGGATTTCACAAGAAAGTGAGTGCATAGGACAGATTAATCCCGGGGCAGCTTCCCTTGTCGCTGTGATATCATGCACGCCTGGGCAAGTGCAGCACAGGATGGACAGGGAGTTAAAGGTAGAGGTCAATGATGTGGAAAATAATTGTTCTGAAAGAATTAATGATGAAGTTGATTTATCTCCACACAGCCTGATGCTGTCTTTTCAGGGAAAAATAACCAGTCTTGCCTGGAAGCCCTTAGGAGACAGATATGAAACACTTGGTTCCTCTTGTAATAATGCCTAAATAATTAATATTAGTTGTACCTATTATTATTTTTACCACCTCGGTTGGAAATGTGCACTGTTTCCTTTTCTAGGTTCCTTCTCCAAGGATCAAAATCAATTTTAAACATAATCAAGTCTGCGGGTTTGATATTAAGAAACAAGTCAGATCTCTTTTCAGGCAAAAACAAATAACTGGCTTATTGCCAAAAGTATACTGATGTAAACAAAGACTGTTGACGAACAATTTGGATGATGTAAATGCGTACATCTATATTTTACACACGCACACAAACACACACGTATTAGAAATGCACACACACACATGCGTACACACAGAGACACAATACTTACATACGCACACACAGCCACAGATGCATGCAAACGCGCAGGCACACCTACATGTGCACACACACATACACATAGGCAGATGTATCCTCACAAACACACAATTTCAGGCACTGGATGTCAATGCCATGATTGGTATTCATGCGTGAAACATTGGAGCATTTTGGGGAATCTTGCTCACAAATCTGGGGAGAAACACAAAACAAATGAAAATTCTGCAGAGTGATAACTTTAAAGGATGAACAAAGGTAACGTTGCAGATTGTCCAAAAAGCATCCAAAGTTATTCTGCACACACAAGCTGCTGGCACTGGAGCATCTTCCTGGAACTGTTGCATCTGGTTCAATTCCTTCTGTCTGAGACAATGGGGTTGATTCCAACATGTCCGCTCCAGCAATCCACCAAGACTGGTGAAGATGACTTTGATGGGTTTTTTACCTTACACACTTTGCAGAGAGAGATTGCAAGTAAAGAAAAAGGCAGCAAAGGACTGATGCTTCTCAGTCAGGTCTCAAAATCTTTATGACTGAGTTCGAAATGCAATAATCATATTCAACACAAAAACTGAACCATGTGACTTTGCTCTGAAAATCTTCATCCAAAATCACCACTTCTTGCTGTTGTATCACCATTCATAGCATCCCTACAGTGTGAAACAGACCCTTCGGCCCAACAGGTCCATATTGACATCCAGGGCCCGAAATCATGTGTGTAAGAGAATACATCTGTGAATGGGGTGTGTGTGTATACACACACATGTGCCTGTGTGTTTGCATGATCAGTTTCTGTGTGTGAGTGTGTAAGTATTATGTCTCTGTGTGTATGCATGTGTGTGTGTGCATTTCTAATATGTGTGTGTGTGTAAAATGCAGATGTACATATTTGCATCATCCACATTGTTTCTCAACATTCTTTGTTTACATTAGTATATTTTTGGCAATAAGTCAGTTATTTGTTTTTGACTGAAGAGATCTGACTTGACCCAGATCCATTGCCCCCACCCTATATTTACCCCTGACTAATGCACCTAACCTACACATCCCTGAACACTATGGGACAATTGAACATGGCCAATCCACCTAACCTGCACATCTTTGGATTGTGGGAGGAAACCAGAGCACCCAGAGGAAACCCACACAGACACAGGGAGACTGTTGCCTGAGGCTGGAATTGAACCCGGGTCCCGGTCACTGTGAGGCAGCAGTGCTAACCACTGAGCCACCATTCTGCCATTCCTTCCTTGTTGCCACAGGTCAAAATCCTGGAACTCCCTCCCCAACAGCATTGTGGGTTTTCTTACACCAAATGGACTGTGGTGGTTCAAGTAGACAGCTCACCACCACCTTCTGAAATGCAACCAGAAATGAGCAATTAATGTTGGTCCAGCCAGTGATGTTCACATACCATGATTGAATATAAGAAAAAAGACAAATGCAACTTCTTGTTAAGACTACTTAATGACCAGGAGAATTTATGGAAAACAGAACATGCAGAGAAGCTAAATGATTACTTTGTGCCTGTATTCACTGAGGAAAGTACAAGAAATCTCACAGAAATAGAGATTAAATGACTAAGGAGAATAAGGAGTGAAAGGAAATTAGTATTAGTGAGAAGATTGTACTGGAGAAGTTAATGGTACTTAAAATTGGTAAATCCTGGGACCTGATAGTCCTCTTCCAGAGTGTTGAAGGAGAATACTATAGAGACATTTGATATGTTGGTGTTTATCTTCCAAATTTTCTGAGATTCTGGAATGATTCCTGCAGATTTGAAACTTGTTATTTAAGAACGGAGCAAAGGAATAAAATAGGAAACGACTGAGCTGTCAGCCTTAAATCAACAGCAGGGAAAATGTTTGAATTTATCATATGAGATGTGATAAATGGATCAAAATGATCTGATTGGGCACAAACAGCAAGGATTTGTGAATCATGTTTGACGAACTTATTGTGAGAAACCAGGAACCGTGGCGGAACAAAGGGATTTAGAGAACCACCTCCAGAAATAACTAAAGTGAATAGTGGAAAAATAATTAAAATTAAAATGGCAATGGAATATGAGGCATTATCTTAAGGGATCTGCAATACAAAGGATTGAAGTTATATTAGAGTTATATAAAGTTCATGTTAGATGCTACTCTGTTCTGTTCTGCTTACTGCATCTCAGGCCCTGAAATAATGCAAATTCACCAGAATGGACTGGGGTTAAAAGGGTTAAATTATAAGGACAAATATTTCTATTAATTCATGGGATGTAGGTGTCATTTTACCTACCTTTGAGAAGGTAGTGAGCTATCTTATCCACTGCAGTCCACACAGTGCTGTTGCCCCCACCATGCTATTAAAGAGGGAGTCCTATGATTTTTAACCTCATTACAATGAAGGGCAAAATATTTCTAAGTCAGGAGTTGGTGTGACTTGGAAGGGGAGGATCTTGAAGTTGATGGTGTTCCCATATATCCACTGTCCTTCTCCTTGTAGGTAGGAGATATTGGGAATTGGAGTGTGCTGTCAAAGGAGTCTGAATGAGTTACTGCAGTGCATCTCGTAAATGGTACACACTGTTGACACTGTGCATTGGAGGTAAAGGGAATAATTATTGAAGACAGTGGATGTGATGACAGCCAAACCGGCTGCGATGTGTTCTATAGTTTATGTTTCCTGTTAGGTCTGCAGTGATACAGGCTAGATAACAGTACTCATCGCACTCCTGACTGGCCCCTTGTAGATGGTGGACAGACCTCCTTCCCAAAATCACAAAACCAGGCTGTCCCATTAAGCTCATCGTATCAGCCTGTTCCTGCCCCACTGAGCTCATTTCCTCCTACCTTGATTCCATCCTGCCTCCCCTTGTCCAAACTCTGCCCACCTACATCCGTGATTCCCTTGATGCTGTCTGCCATACTGACAATTTCCAGTTCCCTGGCACTAACTGCCTCCTGTTCACCATGGATGTCCAATCACTTTATAACTACATTCCCCGACCAAGATGGGCTGAGAGTTCTCGGCTTCTTCCTTGACCAGAGGCCTGAACAATCCCCATCTACCATCACTCTCCTCCTCCTGGCTGAACTTGTTCTCTCACTGAATAATTTCTCCTTTCATTCGTCTCACTTCTGCCAAGTCAAAGGAGTGGCTGTGGGCACCCGCATGGGTCTCAGTTATGCCTGTGTCTGTATGTGGAATAATCCTTGTTCAAGTCCTACACAGGTTCCCCCCCCCCCTCCCACAACTGTTCTATCAGTACATCGACAACTGTTTTGGATGCACTTCATGCTCCCATCTGGATCTTGCAAAATTATTTCATTTTGCCTCCAATTTCCACCCCTCTATAACTTTCACATGGTCCATCTTTTCCTTGACCTCTTTGTCTCCATGTTGGGGAATAAACTGTCCACTGCCATCCACTGACCCCTATAGCTACCTTCACTACAGCTCGTCACACCTCACCTCCTGCAAGGACTGCATCCCATTTGCCCAGTTCCTTTGCCTACATTGCATCTGTTTGGATGATGCCAGCTTCCAAATCAACGCTGCTAACATGGTTTCCTTCTTCCATGGATATGGTTTCCCACCCACTGTGGTTGACAGTGCCCTCAACCACATCTGACCTATGACCTGTGCTTCCACCCTTGGCCCTTCCCATCACTCACAACAGTGTGATCAGGTTCCACTTGTCCTACTTTTCACCCCACCAGCCTCTGCATTCAAAGAATTATTCCCATCATTTCAGACAACTCCAGCAGAATGTCACAACCAAACACATCTTCCCCTCACTCCCCCGACTGCATTTCGCAGGAACTATTCCCTCCAGGGCATCCTAGTCCATTCCTCGATCACCAACACCACACCTCCCCTTCCCACGGCACCTTCCCATGTAACTGCAGAAGATGCAATATCTGCTCCATTACCGAAATCAGCAAATCCATTCGAAAAGATGAAAGATTTAATAATCTGGGTTTGCTCAATGCATCATTGTATCACTGTAATCCTTTTGCTATAAATTCTGTGTCTATTGTCCTGTTTCACAACCACCTGCTGAAGGAGCAGTGCTTCCCAATAAATCTGTTGGACTATAACCTGGTGTTGTGCGATGTTTAAATTCATCTAGATTGGAACATTAGCATGCTCTTTCTGTATGGACGCTGTCTGACCCACTGTGATCTCCAGTCTTTTGTTTTCAGATGGTGGACAGAGTTTGGGAAGTCAAACAGTGATCTATTGTGTTACACAGGCTCAGTGGGTACCTCTCTAATCTTGGATTTTGAAGTTTGTGGTTTCCATTAAGCATTAAGATTGCTGCCCAGTGTAGGAGTGGTGGAGGTGTTGCTTTTTGGATGAGATGTTAAATCAAAGCCCTGCCTACCTTTTCGAATGGATGTTACATATTCTGCGGTGTTATTTCAAAGAGCAGGGGATTTATTCCTGATGTCTTCGCTCAGTATTAATTAACATCAATAAAACAGCTTTTGTAGCTGCTTATTGTGTTCAAGCTGGCTATTGTATTTCCCACATTATAGCTGTGACTAGTTTTCAAAACTTATAGATGAATTTCCAGAAATTTGCAGTTTGTTTTGTGAATTCTGGTAAGTGCATATACGACTTGTCCTATGTTCTCCCTTCTGTCTTTTTTTTTAACACAGTTTCCTCTTCGAAATTTTAAAAACACGTATCAGCAAACCCACACTCAAGCAAAATGACAGGGCTGAGTGTGCAGCAATAAATAGGAGACTAACTTCAAATCATTGTCACTGACTAACTCTCCTGGTGTTGCCTGATTGAAGCTGCTAAATGCTGGAAGCACCTTTTCTACCCTGTAGGAGTTCAGAGCACTGGATAGATTTGCTCAACAAGTTTGCTTGTGTCACTCAGGGATTGAAACATTGTAATGTACTCGCCTCGGACCCTGCACTATTCAGAAGTTCAGATTGTCTGCTGGAAGGGGTCATAAGAGGTGCAAAATGCATGTGGGTTGCTCTTGTCTTCACTTGCTACAGAGCACCCAACCTCTTACCAGCCCATGTAACCACAGTCTTCACGACAGGCTAAGTTTCTGATATGAGCATCACAGGCACTTTATGAATTTTACTTCCCTTTTCCATGTAAACCAGGGATCACCTCACCACGTGGGAGCTTTCCATACATTCCCTTGGGTATGAAAGAGATGATCTGGTTGGAGTGCTAAGGTGATTCAAAACAGAGAGGAGACAGAGAGAAACCAGCCCCTCTCGTTGGGAAGCATAGAGCAAACCATCAGCTGAGAGCCAGGCATTCTGGGTGGTTTCAGGAATCACCAGACACACAGTCCGGTGGAGATTTAGAACTCTGGCCCCACAAAAGGCTGCTGAGACTGGGGTGGTTTCAGATGAACATTTTAAAACTGAGATTGCTAGATTTTTGTTGCAGTAAACGTGCTAAAGGCTTAAAATATTTATTCGCTTTGATCTAAAAGAACGGTTGAACAGATCAAGAAGGCAAGGGTCTCAAATGTCTTCCTATGATGTCAGGGTATTAGTGGGGACGCCGCTCACAAAGAGGATGTTTCAATCTACCATGTATCGGGTGACATCTTGTTATTTGTACTGCTTTCCCCCGACCACTCTGCCACAGGGAGTGAAGTTAGCTGGATTGAAATATTGAGTCTCCAAAGCATTAACACTGACTGACCCCAGTTTTTTGGATATGTAAGACATTTGCATTGAAACAGGCTCTTTGGCACATCCAGTCCGTGCCAACCATTCCTGCTTGTCACCCATTTGAAAGGAATGCAAAGCTCAATGCTGTAGAGTCTGCCCCTCATAAAACCCAACTATGAAAACCTTTGGACCGAATCACATAAATGACGCATCAATGAGATTCTAGTCTGGACAACCAGTACAAAAGCCCCTTGTGACTGTCCCCAGATAAGCACTAGCCAGCCTTGGGGAGGTATCCTTGAAGAAGCTGGACCAGCAGAGGTACAAACCGGATTCCCATTACTCAGTTCATGTCACCTCCTGTGCTGTGCGTGCCATTCATGGTGTGCGCCGCTACAATCCAAACTTTGCAGCATGCCGTCTCCATGGAGACAAACCTCAAGGCAAAGAGGTGATATTTTCTGCATGGCCATTTAATTTCATGAGCCTAACTCTGCAAATTAAGTGTAGATTAAACCACGAGACTGTGGAGAGACTCTTTGCTGCTGACAGTAATTGCTTTCTCTTTTTGTTGACCCATTTACAGAGGAGAGGTGTCGCATCATTGCAAATAAGCAGCAGATTAAGTGTAAGGTTTATTGTAGTGATTTGGAGGGGACGTCCCTTGGCATTGTTCATGTCACCTCATGAGATTACACGCTTTACAAAGTGAGCCCACTGCAGCTCCCCAGTGGTGTCAGACATCCCTATGAACCAACAAGTTTTCGAGGTCCTTCCTTTCCTCCCTACTTGACAATAATTAAGTTGACCGAGTCTTATATGAACTGAACCCTGTGGTTTTTATTTATTCCTTGTCATGTTTTCATTAGATTAGCCCGAGCCTAACATGTATCCCTGAAACATGTTGCATTGTTTGCGGAAGGTTATAAAGAACCGCCACCACAATTTCCCATCCCCTCAGTTGGTATGGCAATGTTACTCACTAGAGTACTGCATGCAAGCTAAAATTATAGTCCAGCCTTATTTGCATATAAAGAGAAATAAAAAGATTTCTGTATACATCGCAGCTTTCACAATGTCAGCTTGTGGAGCATTATTTGAAGTGTAATTGTTCTTGCTATTTAGGAAGTGTGTTGGCTAAATTTGCACACAACCAGTTCCCAAAAATATGCTCATGACCAAATGATATGTTATTTTGTGAGGGCTAAATACTGATATAGACGCTGGGCATGGTGCTTCTATTTTTCTTTGAAGAATGACATGACAACTATTCAAATAAGAAGGGCTTGCCTGGATTTTCCCTGGAGTGGGACTAGAATCCAAATTAACCTGTTTAAAATGTGACACTAAAATGAGGCATAAAGCTTGCTGGGATGTAATAAATGGCAATTTCCCATCAGCTCAATTGACATGACAATGTTACCCTGCTAGATTGTTATATGCAGGCTAAAACTATTGCCCAAATTTATTTACAGATCAATGCTATATAAAGAAACATTGTGACTCCACCAAAATATGGAAGTGAAATGGGATTGTTTTACAAAGAGCTCAAGATGGCTTGTCAGAAAACTGTTATTTGCAGCAGCTTGATATTCTTTCCAAGAAAGTTGGTTTGTTTCCTAGGTCATTGTCTTCTGGGCTAAAATGGTACTTGTAGTTCTCAGGAGTTGATTCTCCTGCCTGTCAGATGATGCCTGACCTGCTGTGTTTTTCCAGTGCCATACTTTTCGACTCTGATCTCCAGCATCTTCAATCCTCACTTTCTCTCAGGAGTTGATCCTGCTCATATAAGCTGAATGGTTTCATCAGGACTAAAGACTACTGAAAATCTCCCTTGTTTATGCACTTTTATTCAGAAAATGTTTCAAGGGAAACTCACTTCATGTTAAGTATGTATATCAGGTCTTAAGTACATGTAAGATTCTTCCACAATATGCATTACAATCTGTACATAAATCAAAGCAAACTTAGCTCAACCAATTTGTTGATCTGACTTTCTATTGTGTTCCTGCAGATGGCAATGCTTCCATCCCAACTTCGGGTTTAGCAAGGTGGAAAGTAGCCTACGTGTTAATCCAAGTTGCTTCAAGCTCCATGAAATGGGGGCAAACAAATTGATCAGATTCTGCCTATCATTCCTCCAGCTTCCACTTTTCCTTTATTAGGGTCTTTCCCATTGGAACATTCTCCGCCACCCCCGCCATAGCAATCTTCCCATTCCCGTTACCATCACAACAAAGTTTGTTTCTTTTATCCCTGACTCAGTTATGTGGAAATCCTTCTCTCTCCTCTGTCCTTCCTAATACCCTCCTCTCTTTTCCCTTGCCTTTCATTCCCGCTGCCTGATCTCCAACAGTGTTCATTGATTTGATTCAGTTTCGGGAAATTCTTCATTATCAAAAGATTTACTAATTGCTCAGTTTCGGGAAATTCTTCATTATCAAAAGATTTTCAAACATTTTCATTTTAACCACTGAGCATCTTGTTATCCTCCAGCTAGGAACCATGAGTCACAGCATGGTTACAGCTCAGAAGGAGACCATTCTACCACTCATGTCTGTGCTAGCCTTCTGAAGGAGCAATTCCCCTAGGGCCACTTCTTACCTTTCCCCATAATTCTGAATACTTTCCCTTTTCAGATAATAATCCAATTCTCTTTAGGGTGTCTCGATTGAAGCTGTCTCCACCATACTGTCAGGCAGTGCAGTCCAGATCTTAACTACTCGCTGTGTTAAATAAGCTTTTTCCTCGTGTTGCCATGGGTAGTTTGGCCAATTATTGTAAAACTTGGCCCTCTTATTCTTCAACCTTCTACCAAGGGGAACAGCTTCTTTCTATCCCTTGATTTTGAATACTTCTGTCAAATCTCCTCTCGCTCACCTTCTGCAAGCAAAACAGTGCTACGTTCTCCAATTTACCTTCCTATGTGAAGTTCCATTCCAGGACCAACTTTTTTTTAATCTTTTCTACACACTCATTAAAATGCCTTTCCTAAAGTGGGCTGCCCAGGACCAGGTTCAATAGTCCAGTTGAGGCTAGGCCAGTGTTTTGTAGAGCTCTACACAATTTTAAGCTACCTGGTCTATGCTCCCTATTAACAAGGCCTATGGTACTATATACTTTAGTAACAGCTCTCTCAATCTGTCCTGCCATTTTCAATGATTTTGGCACTTGTACCTCCAAGTCCCTGTGCTCCTGCAATCTCTTTAGAGCTGTACCTTTGTTTTGTATTGCCTCTCTGTGATCTTCCCAGCAAAATGAATCTTGTTTTGCACACGACATGTATTCGTCCGACAGCAGGAATCCAACTGACAACAGCACCCCTGGCAAAGAAAGTCAATGCCAGGCCCTAGTTCAGACTGAGCCACAAAGGGGTAATGTTTCTGGAGTAGGAATAGAGGCAGAGGAGCCCTCTGTCACACCCTGCCAGTACTCCGGCCCTGCTGCCACCTCCTCCCCACCCAAGGCAGTGCTGAGATGAGGGTGGTACAGTCGCTCAGTGGTTAGCACTGCTGCCTCACAGTGCCAGGGTCCCGGGTTCGATTCCAGCCTCGTGCATCTGTCTGTGTGGAGTTTGCACATTCTCCCCATGTCTGCATGGGTTTCCTCCCACAGTCCAAAGGTGCGTAGGTTAGGTGAATTGGCCGTGCTAAATTGCCAGTAGTGTTCAGGAATGTGTAGGCTAGGTGCAGTAGTCAGGGGTAAATATAGAGTTGGGGAATGGGTCTGGGTGGGTTACTCTTCAGAGGGTCAGTGTGGACTTGTTGGGCCAAATGTCCTGTTTCCACACGGTAGTGAGTCTATGAGTAGGCCTAAAAAGGCTGGAGGGGGCTTCATCCTTCAACATTCAGAGGGCAGATAGTGGAAACAGTGGTCAAGTGGCAATTCTGGCAGGAGATTCAATGAGGGGCCAAATGGTCTCTTTCGGTGCTGTATCTAAGATTCGTTGAGATTGTTAGACTACCACAGTGGGATTACGATCTCGCAGAACTGCAGGTAACTGGTCTGCACTCCCAATTATGCTTTCAGTTACTAAAGATTAAATGAACACAGTTCAGGAAGAATGCTTCAGACAACATTCAGAAGAGCTTCATTTCTATAATTGCCTCCGAGAAGATTGACAGGCGTTTTATTAGACACTACTAAATTGTGCACTCGCCTAGTTGAGCTCTGGTGCCTCTGCTATCACACAGTCTGTGCACCGCCTGCACTTTCATTATAACTGATGCTCTCACTGGGGAACACACTTCACCAGAACAGTATGAGTTTCATATTTATCATATTGCAAACACAGAGCAGTTCAGACCCGGAGTACTTTGCTGCCGTATTTCCTTGTATCTATAAACTGAACAAAGAAATTTGAGGACAGTGGGCAAATTTGTTCGCCGTGATCTCTCAGCTCCCATGCTTTGACTTGCTATTATTATCACACAGATGTGAAAATAAATGAATCAACACAAGTCAACTGACTGCCCCTGTAACTTAAGTCGTAAGGTTCCGAGATCCATTCAAGGCCTGTGCTGACTTTGCTGATCCTAGGAAGTTGCTGAAGGTTGGGGAGGGGGTGAGAGTAGGTGGGGAAGGGGGTTTTTACACTTGGTTGCAGCATCCTGTGGTTTGGGCAAAAGTTACACCAAGTTAATGCTCACGCTTCTAATTGTTATCTGAAAATAGAATGCATATGTGCCAGTAGGATTGGTCCGGCCACCATAAAGATCGTTTCAAATGTTCAGGGAGAAGGAAGCTGACAAATTCAAAGAGTGAACTAAATAGCGAACGTGCTCTAGAATCCTGGAGAAAGAAGAGAGGTTTGAGTTAAGCCTCTCCAATCTAAGATGCTGCTTGAAGTGTAACATTAAGTCATTATTGACATTTCTGGTTACAGGCTGACATCGGTCATTGTAGTGTCTTATTTCCAGTTACAGTGTGACATTACACTATAGGATGGTTTTCTGGTTACAGGCAACATTGCCAGTTAGCATGTGGCATTGCTGGTTATTCTGTGATATTGCCGGGAATGAGGGACATTATCACTTAAATCGATAGTAATGGTTACTGTGTGAAATTACCTGTTATAGTCTGACAATTCTGGTTTCAATGTGACATTTTACTGCTATTTACAGTGTAATATTGTCACCTAAAGAGTCACATTGCTGGTTAAAGTGTCACATTTCTAGTCACAGTGTCACATTTCCAGTAACAATGCAATTTTTCATTGCTAGTTATAGTGTTACATTCCCAGTCATAGTGTGATATTGTTGGTTACAGTTCTATATTATCAGTCATAGCATGACATTGCTAGTTCCAGGACCATATTACTGGTTATAGGGTTACATTTCTAGTTACGATCCAACATTTCTAGTTAGACTGTGGTATTTCAGTTAGTGTGTAGTTTTTCTGCTTAGAAATCAACATTTCCATTATTCGACGAGGAACCTCAATTATCCGAATGAGATGGGCAGGCAATATTTCATTCAAATAATTGATTATTTGGTTAATTGATTCAATGCCTCTCCTCTGGGGCTCAGAGTTTTCCGAAGTTTTCTTTTTCCTCATTCTGCCTACCTTGCACCCTCTCTCTGTCTCAGAGTTTGTTTCTGAGCAGACACACGTGTGTAAGGAGCCTGCAGCATTGCTGAGCAGCATCACACCCCCCACCCTCCCCAACCACCAAATCAGTTCAATGGGATTGATACAGTGAGCACTTGCAAAGTCTGCTCCCCATTCAGGCGCCTAGGCTGCAACACACTGCACGCAAGCCCCCGAACCCCAGTGGCCCCTATCTGCCCCCAAACCCCTCCAAAGCTACCTCCTGCCGGCCTCAACGTCATCTAACCCAGCCCCCTGCCTGC
>NC_057727.1:66928195-66961867 GCF_004010195.1 Chiloscyllium plagiosum
CCCCCAACCCCATCCAACACTGCCTTCCAATTGCCCCTCACCCACTCTCTCGCCCCTCCCTCCATCTGACCTGGCCCCCCTGCCCCCGCCTCCCCATCAGCACCCGTGAGCCGAGCATTTCAGCAAGGCGGAAGTAGGTACTGCAGGTGCTGGAGGTTAGAATCTAGATTAGAGTGATGCTGGAAAAGCACAGCAGGTCAGGCAGCATCCGAGGAGCAGGAGGATCAATGTTTCGGGCAGGAGCCCTTCATTAGGAATCATCATGCCTGACCTGCTGAGCATTTCAGTAAGCTGAGGTAAAAACAATGATTGCAGATGCTGAAAACCAGATTCTGGATCAGTGGTGCTGGAAGAGCACAGCAGTTCAGGCAGCATCCGAGGAGCAGCGAAATCGACGTTTTGGGCAAAAGCCCTTCATCAGGAATAATGAAGGACTGATGAAGGGCTTTTGCCCAAAACGTTGATTTCGCTGCTCCTTGGATGCTGCCTGAACTGCTGTGCTCTTCCAGCACCACTAATCCAGAATTTCAGTAAGCTGAGTTCATTTTTAATCACTATAAACAAAAGACACAATCAGTGTTGAAACACCTCTTTGATGTAATGTTTCTATTGGGACCTTGTGATCTTCTTCGGATAATCCGAAATTCAGATAATTGATATTCGGATAATCGAGGTTCCTCTGGATATGGTCACAGTGCTGGTCATAGTGCGACATTGCTGGTTGCTGTGACACTTTTGTTACCAAGTCACGTTTTTAATTGCAATAGAATATTACTGGTGTCATATTGCCAGTTACAGTGTTACATTTCTACAGTTTTTTTTATTTCAAAAATATACTTTATTCATAAAAATATTTTGGGGGATGATCTGTACAATTGGTCATGCCATACATACGTAAACATTCCATTTCTTTGCATACAGAGATAGAGTAATCATTCGTATATAGAGGACTGTACATTTACAATGCATATATTTAGCTGAGGCGTCAGCGGAGCCCAGTAACTGGGCAGGCCCCCTGTTCTTAGGCAGGCATACATTACACGGTGGTCTTTCCCCACCGCGCCTTGGCGGCAGCTGCCCCAAGCTTCAGGCGTCCCTCAACACGTAGTCCTGGACCTTGCAATGTGCCAGTCCGCAGCACTCAGTCGGGGTCAACTCCTTCAGCTGGAAGATCAACAGGTTTCGGACCACCCAGAGAGCGTCCTTCACCGAGTTGATGATCCTCCAGGCACAGTTGATGTTCGTCTCGGTGTGCGTCCCGGGGAACAGGCCGTAGAGCACGGAGTCCCGCGTCACGGCGCTGCTCGGGACGAACCTCGACAAACACAGGGCAGCGTGCGGTGCGGCTGAGAGTCCGGGTGTGCAGAAAGGATCTCACAGGCAGAGCCCTTCTCACCACCAGCCAAGCCATGTCTTGGTGCTTGTTGGAAAGTTTTGGCGATGAGGCATTCTGCCAAATGGCTTTGACAGTCTGCTCAGGGAACCGCTCGATAGGATCCGCCCTCTCCTTTTCCCGAAGGGTCTCAAGGACACTATGTGCTGACCACTTCCTGCTGGACTTGTGGTCAAAGGTGTTTCTCTTCATAAATTTCTCCACGAAGGACAGGTGATACAGAACGGTCCAACTACTCGGAGCTTTCCGCGGCAGCAAGGCCAGGTCCATCCTTCGCAACACTGGGGACAGGTAGAACCTCAGTACGTAGTGACACTTGGTGTTTGCGTACCGGGGATCTACGCACAGCTTGATGCAGCCACAGAGAAAGGTGGCCATCAGGGTGAGGGTGGCATTGGGTGTATTTTTTTCCCCTGTTGCCCAGATCTTTATACATTGAGTCCCTTTGGACCCGGTCCATCTTTGATCTCCATACAAAATGGAAGATGGCCCGGGTGACTGCTGCAGTACAAGTTCTGGAAATAGGCCAGACTTGTGCCACATATAACAACACTGACAGTACCTCACACCTGATGACCAGGTTTTTACCCGTGATGGAGAGCGACTGTAGCTTCTATCTGCCCAGGTTCTGCCTCACTTTCGTGATATGCTCCCCCCCAAGATTGGCGCACGCCTCAGCCCCTCTGAACCAAATACCCAGCACCTTCAGGTGGTCGGTCCTGACGGTGAAGGGGATGGAGGATTGGTCGGCCCAGTTCCCGAAGAGCATGGCCTTACTCTTGCCTCGGTTTACTTTGGCCCCCGAGGCCCGTTCGAACTGGTCACATATGCACATCAGTCTGTGCACGGACAGTGGATCTGCACAGAAAACAGCGACGTCATCCATGTACAGGAAGGCCTTAACCTGCAGGCCCCCACTGCCAGGAATAGTCACCCGTCTCAGGCTCGCATCCTTGCTGATGGACTCGGCAAATGGCTCTATGCAGCACACAAACAAGGCAGGAGAGAGAGGGCAGCTCTGCCTGACTCCAGATCTGACTGGGAAGCTATCTGATTCCCACCCATTGATTGAGACTGCACTGACAATGTTGGTGTAGAGCAATCTGATCCAATTGCAGATTCCCTCCCCAAAGCCCATTTTGGAGAGAACATCTCTCATATACGTATGTGATATCCTGTCAAAGGCTTTCTCCTGGTCCAGGCTGATGAGGCAGGTGTCCACCCCCCTGTCCTGCACGTAGGCGATCATATCCCTGAGGAATGCGAGACTCTCAGCGATCTTCCTCCCCAGTACAGCACAGGTTTGGTCAGGGTGAATCACTGATCCCAGAGCAGACCTGACCCGGTTGGCGATGACCTTTGCCACGATTTTGTAATCCGCGTTTAATAGTGAGATTGGTCTCCGATTTCTGATTTCTTCCCTCTCCCCCTTCCGCTTGTAGATCAGGGTGATGATGCCTTTCCTCATGGATTCACTCATGGTACCTGCCCGAAGCATACTGACAAACACCTCCAGCAGGTCCCGGCCAATCAAGTCCCATAGAGCGGAATAGAGCTTGACCAGTAAGCCGTCGCTTCCGGGAGTTTTATTCTTTTCGAAGGACTCGAGGGCCTTGGTCAGCTCATCCAGAGATAGCGGCTGGTACAGCCTCTCCCGTGTTCTGTCGTCTAAGACCTCCGTGATAGAGGACAGGAACGACTGGGAGGCTGCGCTGTCGGTCGGCTTCGCGTCATACAGACTGGCATTGAAGGATTTACTGATCCTCATGATGTCAGCCTGAGATGACGTTACCGAGCCATCTTCTTCCTTCAGGCTGCTGAGCACGGAGCTCTCTTTGTGCACCTTCTGGAAGAAGAAGCGTGAGCATGTCTTGTCCTGCTCCACGGAGTGGACTCTGGACCGGAAGATTATCTTGGAGGCCTCTGAAGCAAAGAGCGAGGCTTGCTGGCCCTTCACCTCCTTGAAGTCCTCCGTGACTGAGGATGAAGAACCTCTTGATGTTCCCTTTTACTGTTTCCCAGCAGTCTGCTGGAGACTCAAACAAGTGCTTCACGGTTCTCCAACCTGCGTAGTCCCTCTTGAGCTCCTCAATGTTTCCCGGGGTCAACAGCTTGGTGTTCAATTTCCACGTTCCCTTACTAGCCCGCTGCTTATCCTATAGGTGACAGTCGGCCAGCAGGAGGTAGTAGTCGGAAAAGAACACCGGCTTGACATCGGTGGATCTGACTAAGAACGTTCGGGACACAAACAGGTAATCTATCCTTGAGCGGATAGACCCGTCTGCCCGTGACCAGGTGTATCTACACTGTGTTCCGTCTGCAGGGATACAGTGTTACATTTCTGCAGTGTTACATTTACAATTACAATGTCACATCGCTGGTTGTATTGTCTCATCGTGATTACAGTGTCACATCACTAGTTGCAGCATCACATTGTCAGTTAGAGTGACATATTGCCTGTCATGGTGTTATATTATTGATTCCAGTGGAACATTGCCAGTTGCAAGGTCACATTTTTTTCATTCATTCATGGAATGTGGAGAGTGCTGATTGCCCACAGCTAGTGGCCCTTGAGAAGGTGGTGGGAAGCTGTCTTCCTGAACCATGGCAGTCAACTTGTAAATCTGGATGGTGAGTGGCTTGGAGGGGAACTTGCAGATGGTGATGTTTCCAAAAGTCTGCTGTCCTTTTCCTTCTAGATGGTAGTGGTAGTGGTTTTTGAAGGTGCCTTCTAGCTACAGTGTCATATTGCTGGTAAGTGTCACCTTTCCAGGGGTCATATTTCTAGCTACAGTGCCATGTTGTCATAGTCACAGTGCAGTTAGACTAGCACGTTGCCAGCTACAGCATTACATTTTTTTTTCTTTTTTTTTCTCTTTTTTTAACCCCCACACTACCGCCTAACTGCGGTGGTGCTTATTTTTTCCCCAGCACCCATGGTGTGTGTGTGTGTGTAGGTGTGAGACACAGTGAAAGACACAAAGTGCACAAATCTTTATTCAATTTCCACCACCAGGAAGATAGGAAAACACCCGGGTGGCCAGTGACAAGCAGACCCGCGAGGAGGTCTTCAGACCTGCCCTCCATCCTCCGTACCGGGTGCCCAAAGATCAGGAGCGTGGGACAGCATTACATTTATAGCTACAGTGCTAGATTGTTGGCCACAGTGGAACGTTGCTGGCCACGGTGTCATATTTCCATTGACAGTGTCATATACCTAGCTTTCCTGTCACATTGTAATTTGCAGTTTAACAGTTTGAACATCTCACTTGACAATGTCCTTGAAAATGGTGTCACTTGCCTCAAATAAGTACTCAGATGGTAACGGAGGGTGACAGCAGGTGTAATTGGGGTGCACAGTGCTAGGTGGAGTGGGGGTTTTAGAAGGTTACTGAGGACAGTAATTGCGTAGAGTAAAGAATGCTAATTAGGAGCAGGATTAGGCCAATCAATCCCTCAACTCATGTCTCCCATTCAACAAGATCATACCTGACCTGTTCACTCAACAGTCCCAGCTACCACAATAACTTTTCACACAAGATGGTGGAGCCAGCAAGGTAGGCAGCACTCAGGCTCCTGGGTCTGCTCGCTCCAGGCGGCCGCTTCCTCCCATCTTTCCTTACCCTTTGTGTCTCCGTTCTTTTTCTTTCTCTTCGTCTTCTTCATGGGTCGGTGGCAACAGAGGGAGTGACATTGTAGAGGGCAATGTGACTCTTGCCAAGGCAGCACCCTGGCCTGGTGGTGGAGCTAGGAACTCCCACCTGTGGTGGGCCTGGAGCAGGGAGACACCTGGCTGTGGTGGGCCTGGAGCAGGTGACTCTTGGCTGTGGTGGACCTGGAGCAGGGGGATTCCTGGCTGTGGTGGGCCTGGAGCAGGGGGACTCCTGGCTGTGGTGGGCCCGGAGTATGGAGACTCCTGGCTGTGGTGGGCCTGGAGCAGGGGGATTCCTGGCTGTGGTGGGCCTGGAGCAGGGAGACTCCTGGCTGTGGTGAGCCTGGATCGGGGGGACTCCTGATTGTGGAGTGAGTGTGGTTCCAGCCTGGGACTCGACATTGGTGGCCCATTGGCGGGTTGGGCTCAGCATGAAGAAATGGTGCCTGAAGAGTGGCGACTCTGATATTGATGGCTGCAGTGTGAGAGGGCAGTGCAGATTTCATTGGTCAGTTGGCTCAGGGCCTGGGGACTATGGTGGGCTTTTCCTTTTTATTCTTATTACTCTTGAAGTATTCAAATGACGCTGGATTGTGGCGACAGTCAAAGCTTTTCACTATATTTTACTGTGTTGCTCATTGTAGAGTAAAAGTGACAATAAATCATTCACTCCCCCCGCTTATCAAAAATCTATCTACTCCTGTCTTAAAATATCTGAAAGAATCTGCTCCCTTTCAAGAAAGAGAATTCCTCTGTGAGAAAAATATTCTTCTCATCTTTGTCTCATAAATGGGTGACAACTTTTATTTAAACAGTGACTTTTTGATCATCCCTCAAGAGTCATAGAGTCATAGGGATGTACAGCATGGAAACAGACCCTTCGTCCATGCCAATCAGATATCCCAACCCAATCTTGTCCCACCCGCCAGCACCCGGCCCATATCCCTCCAAACCCTTCCTATTCATATGTCCATCCAGGTGACTTTTAAATGTTGCAATTGTGCCGGCCTCCCACCACTTCCTCTGGCAGCTCATTCCAAACACGTACCACACTCTGCGTGAAAATGTTGCTCCTTAGGTCTTATTTCCACAAGCATCCCTCAGGGTTTTATAGGTTTCAATCAAATTGTTTCTTACTGGTCTAAACGCCAATAGTTACAAGCCCAATCTGTCTAACCTTTCCTCATAAGACAACCTGCCCTTTTCAGGCACTTGTTTAATGAGCTTTCTCTGAACTACTTCCACCACATTTACAGTCTTCCACAAATAAAGAGCTCAGTATTGTACACAATACTCCCAATGCGGTCTCACAATTTCCCTGTATCACTGAAGCATAACTTCCTATGTTCTGCATTCAATTCCCCTCACAATAAACAATTACATTCTATCAGCTTTCCTATTTACTTGCCGTACCTGCAGCCTTCCACAATTCATGCACGGGGGCACATAGGTCCCTCTAAACTCAGAGCTCTGCAATCTCTCACTATTTCCATGCTTGTTTCTGACAATACTGCCAATTTCACATTTTGTTGCTTAATACTCCGTTTGCCAGATCCTTGCCCACTGACCTAACTTGCCTATACCCCTTCTGGCCTCCCTGTGACAGGTTAGAAGGGAGGATAGTGGTGAATGGAATAGGAGGTGCTGTTGATGAAATGGCAGCATCGCAGTAACATCACCAAACTTGTATTCCGGATGTGCAAGCTCTGAGAAAATGGGTTCAACTCCCATAAGACCATAAGAGTAGAAATTAGGCCATTCAACCCATCGAGTCTGCTCTGCCATTCAGTCATGGCTGATAAGTTTCTCAACCCCATTCTCCCACTTTCTCCCTGTAACCATTGATCCCCTTGATACTGAAGAACCTATCTATCTCAGTCTTAAATATACTTAATGACCTGGCCTCCACAGTCTTCTGTAGCAATGAGTTCCATACATTCCCCACTCTCTGGCTGAAGGAGTTTCTCCTTATCTACATTCTAAAACGTCTTCCCTTTACTCTAAGGCTGGACCCTTGGGTTCTAATCTCTCCTACCAATGGAAACATCTTCACAATGACCACTCTGCCTAAGCTATTCAGTATTCTGTAAGTTTCAATTAGATTCCAACCCCCCCCCACCGCCACCCTTCTAAACTCCATCGAGTATAGACCCAGAGTCCTCAAGCGTTCCTCATATGTTAAGCTTTTCATTCTTGGGACATCTTTGGACCTACTTCCTGAGATATGATGCCCAAACCTGCACATAATACTCCAAATGTGGTCTGACCAGAGCCTTATAAGAGTCTCAGTAGTACATCCCTGCTTTTATATTCAAGTCCTCTCAAGATTAATGACAACATTGTATTTGTCTTCCTAACTGCTGACTCAACCTGCAAGTTAACCTTAAGAGAATCCTGGACTAGGACTGCCGTGTCCCTTTGCACTTCAGTCTTCTGAATTCTCTCCCCATTTAGAAAATAGTTCGTGCCTCTGTTCTTCCTACCAATGTGCGTGACCTCACAATTTCCCACGTTGTACTCCATCTGCCACTTCTTTGCTCACCTCTTCCTAATCTGTTTAAATCCTTCTGCAGCTTCCCTGCCTTCTCAGTACTATCTGTCCCTCTACCTATCCTAGTCTCATCAAACTGAACCAGAATGCCCCCAGTTCCTTCATCTAGATTGTTAATGTATAAAGTGAACAGTTGTGGTCCCAGCACGGAGCCTTGTGGAACACCACTTCTCACTGGCTGCCATCCTGAGAAGAACCCTTTTATCCCCACTCTCTGCTTTCTGCCAGACAGCCAAGCTTCTGTCCATGCGAGCACCTTGCCTCTGACACCATGGGCCCTTATCTTACTCAGCAGCCTCCTGTGAGGCACCATGTCAAAGGCCTTCTGAAAGTCCAAGTAGATAACATCCTTTGGCTATCCTTGGTCCAACCAACTCATCATGTCCTCAAAATAGTCTAACAGATTTATCAGGCATGATCTCCCCTTGGTGAAACCACGCTGACTTTGCCCTATTTTATCAAACACATCCAAGTATTCATAAAACTGATCCTTCATAATGGGCTCCAAAATCTAAACAACAAGTGAGGGCAGGCTAATCAGTCTGTAATTTCCTGTCTTTTGCCTCACTCCCTTCTTAAGTGGTTGGGGAGGGAGGGTGGTATTAGCAATTTTACAGTCCTCTAGGACCCTCTCTGACTCCAGTAATTCCTGAACTAACACCACTGAAGCCTTTACGAGTTGTTCAGCTATCTCCTACAGTACTCTGGGGTGCACTCCAATTGGCCCTTTCAGTTTTTCTAGCACCTTCTCCCTGGTGATGGCTACCTACTCATGTCTGCACCACCTCCCCACCCATTCTCTTAAATTTTTGAGATGTTACTCATGTCTTGCACAGTGAAGACTGATGCAAAGTACTTGTTCAGTTCCTCTGCCATTTTTTTGCTCCCCATTACTACTTCTCCAGTGTCATTCTCCAGTGGCCGAATCTACACTTTTGTCTCTCTCTTACCCTTTAATTAGCTAAAGAAATTCTTGCAATCTTCTTTTATGTTACTGGCTAGCTTACCCTCATCTTTGATCTGCGCCCTCCTAATTCTTTTTTTTAGTTGTCCTCTGTTGGTCTTTGTAGGCTTCCCAATCCTCTGGCTTCCCACTGCCCTTTTGCTTACAGCCTTATTGCACTTTCATTCAAAATCCTAGGATCTTAAAGCACCCAAAGAGAAGGCCCTTTGGCCAATTGTGCTTGTGCCAACACTTTGACAATGTTATCCGAGTAAGTGATTGCTTTGGCGGGAAGGATGCATCTTTAACACAGCATTTTTCTGACCATTGTCAGAATGGGCAAGAGCAGAGTGGAGAGCACCTTGCATACCATCCCAGTGATACTGAGGATCCAGTGGGAAATATAGCTTTACAACTTTTTTCTCCACCTGTTCCCTCAGGCAGCAAATAGTGACATTGCCATTTCTCAATGCTGAGCCGAAGTGTTGAGTGATTTCTTTCATTGGATTTCTCTTTAATTTCTTAAAGTCACGTAGCCTGGGCAGGACAAGACTCTGACCTTTGTCTCAACTGTCTGTCCACCATGTCTTCAATCAAATGATGGATGTCGGCTCCTGAACTGACTTCACAACCAGGACTGTCTGCTTTGGAAAAGTTACACCTGATCTGCTGCTCTCGGAGCCTGGCCCCATACACTGGATCATTCTCTAGCTGTACTATTCCACCTCGCATGTTTTGCGTAGAGCTTCCAATCAACTGAGAGGTATTTTGCACAGCAACCATTTCTCTCTTTGATCAATTATTCTGCGTTGGTTGCATCTCAATTGGTTTCCTTTCAAAAAATGCAAAATAAAGAATGACAGAGAGCAAGAAGCAAGACTCTCAAATTAACATTACTTTGTGTCAAAAATGCAAATTGCTCTTTGTTAACTGGTGTACCAAAGAGTCCATGGGGAAGCTTCCTTCTCTTTATTTGTCAGCTTTAGTTCCATGGGTGGCATTCTTGGCTCTGAGTCAGATGGCTGTGGGTTCAAGTCCCACTTCAGTTATTGGAAGAATAAGGAGAAATAAAGGGGGGAGGGAACAAGCCAGTGGCATTATCACAAGACTGTTAATCCGAGTACTGTTCTGGGAAGCCAGGTTCAAATCCTGCCACAAGAGATGGTGGAATTTGAATTCAGTTAAAAAGAAACCTGGAATAAACAGTCTAATGATGACCATGAAACCACTGTCAGAAAAACCCATCTGGTTCACTAATGATCTTTAGGGAAGGAAACTGCCTTCCTTACTTGATCTGACCTACATGTGACTCCAGACCCACAGCAAGGTGGTTGACTGGCCTGGCCAGTGATGCCCTTGTCCTGTGAATAAATAAAAAATTGTAGACTGCGCTGAAGAAAAGGCATATTTGGCTTGACATACGAACTCTATTTCTTTTTCCGCAGATGCTAGCGGACTTGCTAATTATTTTCAACACTTTCTCTTCCTACATTCGAAAAATGAGGTTACTGTTTCACTATGATAGTATGACACTGTGAGATGCCTTGAGATGGTGAGAGTAGGTATTATTAAAGTTGGTGATGGCAGGGTGGGTATTATTGCTAGGTTATTAATCTGTTTCACACAGACCATATTTTGGGTGGCACGGTGGCACAGTGGTTAGCACTGCTGCCTCACAGTGCCAGAGACCCAGGTTCAATTCCCGCCTCAGGCGACTGACTGTGTGGAGTTTGCACGTTCTCCCCGTGTCTGCGTGGGTTTCCTCCGGGTGCTCCGGTTTCCTCCCACAGTCCAAAGATGTGCAGGGTCAGGTGAATTGGCCATACTAAATTGCCCGTAGTGTTAGGTAAGGGGTAAATGTAGGGGTATGGGTGGGTTTCGCTTTGCGGGTCGGTGTGGACTTGTTGGGCCGAAGGGCCTGTTTCCACACTGTAATCTAATCTAATCTAATATAATCTAATCTAATATATGGAACAAGCTGCCAGAGGAAGTGGTCGAGACAAGTACCATTACAACATTTAAAAAACATTTGGACAGTTACATGGATAAGAAAGGTTTAGAGGGATATAGGCAAAATGTAGGCAAATGGGACTAGTTTAGTTTCGGAAACCCCTACTTGGCATGGATGAGTTAGGCCGGAAAGTCTGTTTCCAAGCTTTATGATTCTAGAATTGTAGAACCATAGAATCCCTACAGTGAGGAAGCAGACCAGTTTGGCCCATCGAATGTACACCGACCATCCTGCCCACACTCACTCCCTCACCCCACCCCACAGCCCTATCCCTGCTTTACATTGGTGTTGTGATCGTTTGGGAGGGTGCTCCTGAATTGGCTGCCATGCAGATTAGTTTTGTGGGTCCCGATGAAATAGTTCTGCTGATCCATGCCCCCCCCCGTGAAGCTAAGTTGGCACTCACCGTCTTTAGGTCTATTACATGTGCCACTGGTGGTAGTGAAGGATTGGAACACTTGCAACCTAAAACATCAGTTGTTTTCCGTTTACCCGACAGGATGTGATTTCCCTGTTTAAAAGGGCTCTTCTCCGGAGCAATCAGATCCTTCAGGAAGCTAGTACCTACCTAAGTAGCAGTGGGCCCACTGTTAATGTAAAATGGGTGCTAAGGCTATTGACACTGGGTATTTTTAGGTTATACAACCAGGGTCTTTAGGGAACATAGTTTGTAGCTCCACCACAGCCAAGCACAATGTCTGACATATACATGTGTCAGCTCATAATGCTTTATGAGCTGGTGCTTGTGATGAGGGTCTCTGCCATTATCTGCTTTAATTATAAGAAATTCCAGGTCCTGTTTGGTCCAGTATGAGAGAAGAAAGTCCCTTCCTTTTTTTATGTAATCACCCATGGGCATGGGTATTGCTGGCTGGGCCAGCATGTCCCTAGTTGCCCTTGAGGCGGTGGAGGGGAGATGCCTTCTTGAACCGTTGCAGTCCATGGCTCACACTATCTTTAGGGAGGGAATTCCAGGGTTCTGATCCAGATACAGTCCTAGAAGATTATCTTGTAGTTGATATCATCATTGCATTTTCACCCTTTCTCCATAGTTCTCCACTTTTGAATTCCTCTGTTATGTTTCGTTGCAGCGTTCCACTTTGGCCAACATCCTGAGATGAAATCACAAACAAAACAATCATTCCATGACAATGTTATAGAGTAACTATCCAGTAATACACACAAAGCTGAATAATGTCCACTTGCCTTAGTGCCTGTCCAGTGGGTACTTCTGCCTGTCCCACTGCTTCCACCCCAGTGGCTGCTGCAGTGTAGCTGCCTGATGGAGAGCTCCTGACTTTCACTGGAGGGAGCCGCAGGTCAGACTGAGCACCACCAGCAAGAAGAGTCTTGGAGTAGCAGGGGGGATGATCGCTGTCATTCCTGAGGGAGCAGGGCGCGCTCGTGCATATTGGAGTCACCGCCGCTCTGGAATCCTGGCCATCCTGGAGTTTCTGGATGGCTGTGCCAGGCGGTAGGTCCCTGGATGTTGCAGAGATCCAAAGCCTTGGCATTGGCAGCAATCTTGACACCAAGCTCGGATCACCTGATCCAAGGTCCCTCTGCAATACTCAGAGGTTGGAGTGGGGGAGAACGTTATTCCGCTACTGTTGAGTAGTGTTAGAGGTGACTGGAACACTGGGTAGCTGAAACCACGTGATGGCGCCACATCCATTGACCTTGACCATTCAAAAGAGATTGTTGAACCTTTTGTGACACTGAAATCAGACTCGTGGGTCAGATTCCAGGAATCCCACTGCCTGATGACTTGATCCTCGGAATAGCCTGTTTCAGAGCTGTATACTAATGCAATGTGGGTACCTTGAACATGTCCTGCCTTGCTGTGGAAACAATGTCTCCTTTTATTCACCTCTGTCCTAATGCATCTAGCACCATACCTGAAAACCTGTGAGCCTGTCTATCCTTCAGTGCTCTATTTCCTCATGTAACCAATTCCTTCACAGACAGTGAGCATGCAGTTTCAGTTTGAGGTTACAGGACCCCTTTAAGAGGAGCAGGCTGCCTTTAAGAAATGCAGATTAGATGAAACAATCCAGCCACACCCACAGTTGAATGTACGGAAACCTGAAACCCATGCCTGAAAATGAGAGTACTCGATTTCACCTCGTCATTGCCTCTAGATGTTGGATGGAGTTGGGTGGGGGGAGCAGGTTAACTCATGTGGCAAGTGTGTGGTTTTAAATGGCACCAACAGCACAGGATTCAATCTGGTTGAGCTAGAGGCTTCCTGCTGGGACCTGCCTCCTTGTCTTTGGTGAAACACAACAGAAACTGTGCCAAAGTCCATAATTGAGTTACTTACAGGGACAGAGTGAGCGAGGTGGGCTGGGGATGGTCACGGCCTAGTTAATCCAGGGGTTCATGCTAGCTGGCTATGGTCAGCTAGCATTAAAAGGACGTCAGTGGCAATGGCAAATATTTAAAGAGTCCATGGACGAACTGCAGTAATGGTTCATTCCTGTCTGACACGAAAGAAAAGTGGCAAAGATGACCCAACTGTGACATAACAAGGGAAATTAGAGATTGTATATCTCATAGAGTCATAGAAATCTTAGAGATGTACAGCATGGGAACACACCCTTCAGTCCAACTCGCCCATGCTGACCAGATAAATCTAGTCCCATTTGCCAGCATTTGACATATCCCTCTAAGCTCTCCCTATTCGTTGAGTCATAGAGTCAGATGTACAGCATGGAAACAGACTCTTTGGTCCAACTTGTCCATGCCAACCAGATATCCTAAATTAATCTAGTCCTATTTGCCAGCACTTGGTCCATATCCCTGTAAACCCTGTCTATTCATATACCCATCCAGATGCCTTTTAAATGTGGTAATTGTACAGGCATCCACCACTTCCTCTGGCAGCTCATTCCATACACGCACGACTCTCTGTGTGAAAATGTTGCCCCTTAGGTCCCTTTCAAATCTTTCCCCTCTCACCTTAAACCTATGGCCTCTAGTTCTGGCTACCCCCACCCCAGGGAAAAAACCTTAACTATTTACTCTATCCATGCTCCTCATAATTTTGTAAACCTCTATAAGGTCACCCCTCAGCCTCCGATGCTCCGGGGAAAACAGCCCCAACCTATTCAGCATCTCCCTATAGCTCAAACCCTCCAACCCTGGCAACATCCTTGTAAATCTTTTCTGAACCCTTTCAAGTTTCACAACATCCTTCCTACAGCAGGGAGACCAGAATTGCACACAGTATTCCCAAAGAGGTCTAACCAATATCAACATTAGCAGGGCACAATACAAAGTAGGAAGGTGCATTCAATGTCTAGGATGGTTCTGAGGCCAGTGACGCACACAACTGACAATCATAGGGAAAGTTGCCTTGCTTGTTCTGTGATAAACGCCCTTTTATGTCAACATTTGTAGCAGAAACTGTCACAGCAACTACTTTTGGCAAATCGTTTCGGGGTGAAAGCTGAGGTTTTGGAAGCAAGGTATTGATTAAAAACAGGAAGCACCAAGCTAAAAAGGTGAAAACGTCAAGACTTACCCAATGAGGAGTGTGAAAGTTGGCTGTCAAATTCAATGCAGGTTGAAGACTTGAGGACGTACTGGACTGTACTTAAGTCCTTAACATCCAGTATTGTGGATGGTGTTTCATAGAATCCCTACAGTGTGGAAACAGGCCATTTGGCCCAACAGGTCCCCACTGACCCTCTGAAGAGTAACCCTCCCAGACCCATTCCCCTACCTTATTATATTCTACATTTCCCCTGACTAATGCAACTAACCTACACCTTGAATATTATGGGCAATTTAGCATGGCCAATTCACCCGAACCTGCACATGTTGGACTGTGGGAGGAAACTGGAGCACCCGGAGGAAACCCACGCAGACACAGGGAAATATGCAAACTCCACAGAATCACCCAAAGCTGCCATTGAACCCGGGTCCGTAGCACTGTGAGGCAGCAGTGCTAACCACTGAGTCACTGTGCCACTATTTTTCAGGCAATTTCTGTGCTCATTTCCTGCTCCATGCCATTTGGTCAATCCTCCTCCTAGATAAATGTTTAGGACACAGGCCTGAAGATGCTGCTAGGACCTCCGTATATCCAAAGATTTGTTTGCACCTGATCAAACCCAGGGAGAGTTTGAGGTGGCCATCAGAATGGTAAATTTGCCATTCTCTAGAATAGGTGCGAGACAGCAGGAAGCCTCTGTCAGATCTACATTAAACCCATGAGTTACTGTAGTTCCTTTTTACTGCCCCCGCTCCATTCCACTAACTACTTGGGATGGCACTGATGCCAGTTGAGGCTAAGGGCTGTGCAGCTCCCTCTGGATTTGCTCGCAGTTCACAGTGACTAACCCGGTGAGGCTGGTATACCAGCTTGTTATCCTGATCCTGACAACATCCTGACTGGCCAAGGCTGCACCAAGACAGAAACACCATCCAACTTAAGCAGGTCGGTTCAGGATGAAGTGGCAAGGCAGCTCCTGGTCCATTGTTGTGTTCTGTTTTTGCCTCAGACGGGGGAGTGTGTCTCAGACTGGGGCCCACAGGGGGCTGAAGGTAGTTGACAGCCGATGAGTCCTCCAATCGCAGATGAGAAGTTGTGACCTAACCACAGCGCCTTCATTAAGCGATAATTTGTGGTTGATGGCACAGTCATTATTTATTGCAGCAAGGCAAATGAAAACAGAATCTAAAGCTCAGGAGTATGAATATAGAGGAAGAAAATAGCAACACTTTCTTATCAAGGAATGGAGTTACAGAACTTATTGTGTAAAATGACATCCATTCCTCCCTCCTGTATGAGGCGAGTGTTATAATTATACACTGCTATTAAATATGACTACACTTAATGAATATTTATTTGCAAAACTGAACACTAGTGAATCACAGTAAACATCAGGTATGATAGCACAAAGTTGACTTTTTGAAAGTGGTTAGGTCATATTTTTAGACACATGAAGGTCCTTTATGTAAAGCTTCCATGAACTTGCTAATTAACTGAGTATTTTTGATCTCTCAATTGCTTCCTTGCACTGCACAAAATTACTCACTGCAAGGATGGCCAAAAAAAGCAATGTTTTCTGTCGTTAACAGGAAAATGAATTGGCCTTAAAGAGCAGGTAACTCAATCAACCTCCATCACTTGGTTCTACATTAGGATGCATCTTGAAAGATTTTATTATAAGTCAATAGAGTTGTGCGTGTACACTGTACAATGTTTACTATGTGAAAGAAAACTCATCTGTTTGTTTAAAAGGAAATATAACACAAGTAAGTGCTCTTGACAACTTTGAGAAGGAGGCTTGAGGTCCAGGCAGTGCTTTTGTGGTTAAAGACGGTCAAACCGCATCTGACTCCAGCCTGCTAGGGTGAGAGGCTGTTGGAGGCCCACCCCAAATTAACAGGAGGCCCCTCAATCACTCTGGAATTCCCTGGTCACCACTGAGGGCAGGGTTGCGCAGGGACTTGCATTGCCAGCTGCAGAACAGAGTGGACGTTGGGAAGCTGTTTCCATTGGCAGGAGAGACTAGGAGCCGAGGGCCCAGCCTTAGGGTAAAGGGAAGACCTTTTAGAATAGAGATAAGGAGAAACTAGCTGGGCGGCACGGTGGCACAGTGGTTAGCACTGTTGCCTCACAGCGCCAGAGACCCGGGTTCAATTCCCGCCTCAGGCGACTGACTGTATGGAGTTTGCACGTTGTCCCCGTGTCTGTGTGGGTTTCCTCCGGGTGCTCCGGTTTCCTCCCACAGTCCAAAGATGTGCAGGTTAGGTGAATTGGCCATGCTCAATTGCCCGTGGTGTTAGGTATAGGGGTAAATGTAGGGGTATGGGTGGGTGGCGGGTCGGTATGGACTTGTTGGGCCGAAGGGCCTGTTTCCACACTGTAATGTAATCTAATCTAATCAGAGCTGGTGCCAGAGACGAGAACTGACACATTCCTCATTATTATGTCTTTCATTATCGCATCCCTCATTATCATGTCCCTCACTATCACATCCCTCATTATCCCATCCCTCATTATCATATCCCTCATTATCATATCCCTCATTATCACATCCCTCATTATCACATCTCTCACTATCAGATCGCTCATTATCATGTACCTCACTGTCACATCCCTCATTATCCCATCCCTCACTATAACACCCCTCATTATCACATCCCTCACTATAACATTCCTCATTATCACATCCCTCACTGCCACATCCCACATTATAATATCCCTCATTATCACATCCCTCACTGTCACATCCCTCACTATCATGTCCATCATTATCACATCCCGCATTATCACATTGCTCACGATCACATCCCGCATTGTCACATTCCCCACTGTTACACTGTTGCTGTCATTCCTCAGTGGCACCTCATCACTGTCAACAATCTCTGTCACACTCTCACTTTCACCCTGTCATTTTACCCCCTCATTGCCATTCCCCTTTTAGTCATCCCTCACTGTCATGTCCCTCAATATCACATCCATCACTGTCACCCCCTCACTTTCACCCTGTCATGGTTACCCCCCTCACTATCACCCCACTCTTAGTTACCCTGTTATTGTCATGTCCCTCACTGCCATTCTCTGACTGTACAAGTTGTTTGCAAAGCCCTGCCTTAGATGTTGGGTATCATTCCAGTCACCTGTCCAGACATTGCTGTAAGTGTTAAAGTACCTCCTACATAAATTACTCAAAGATATCGTTTTGGTGTTATCCACAGGATTAATGAAGAACATAAATCTTCACAGTCCTCTGTCAGAGAGAAAGAAATTTAAAATACATTGAATTTGTTGTTTCACTCATCAATGACACCGACTAATACCTTAATGTGTTTATTTCATATCTTGGGATTTAAACACATCAAATTACAAATTGCTTGTCTGACTGAGAAGTTTGAAATAAAGGCTCATATTACATTAAACTTCTTATAATTTAGATTAGGGAAACCAGAAGTAAATGTAAAATCCTTTAGAAGCGATAACAAGTGGGACAAAGACAGAGTGGTTAGTTAACTTTAATACTCATTATGTTGCCAGGAACAAGGTACTTCTAATTTTAAAAGAATTGACAGCAAGAATATATGCTGATAACACCTCAGGGCCAGACTGTAAAAGAGACCCGGTCTGTTCACTATAAGACTGTAGCCAATGGAGTCTCACCAACACTGGGTGTTCTGAAATCTCTATTAGACAGCAAGCTGTAGAGTCTCTCGTTAATATTGAGGACTGGCTGTGCAATCTCCCTAAACTGGGACAATTAAGCCACTGGCCTGTAGAATGAATAGCCTTTGTTAGAACCCTTGCTGCTTTTTCATCACTTTGATTTTATTATTTTATCCATTTTGGTTTGGAGCTCTGAACTGGGAACTGTAAGTTAAAGAGAACTTTGGACTGTGGGCAATAGCTTGTGCTTCAAGGGAAACAGATAAAACAAGTTTTTGTTTATTCATGAGACCAGGCCTGACAGTTAATTGCAGGTTTAGTTCCTGATCAGAAGTTTTTTTTAGATGCTTTGTCACTGGGGAAAAGTTTAGTGTTTAAATAGAGAGTAGAAGTTGGTTATTAACAAGGTCAGTACCTGGGATTGGTTCCAGCAAGTGTGGAAAAGCACTTACACTCAAGCAGATGGAAGATATTGAATGGTATCTGGGACCTGGTAGAGGAGATTATCAGTCTGTTAGGGAGTAGTCAGAGCTGAGTTGGTTTTGGACAGTGTTTAGACAGTGAGAACAAAGCCAATCTGGCTATTGATACAGATTTGAACAGTCCCTGCCTCACAGTCCCATGAGCAGCTCTTGGAAGCTCAGAGAGTAGAAAACCAAATTATTAGTATCACTGCCTTTACCTGAAAAGGTGAACCTGTTTGACATCTTCAGCAAATTAACCAAGGCACCACCATCTCTGTCTATGGAGCAACACAATGTGAAAACCACTGAAGTAATCTGGTCAGTTGTTATTTTCTTCTATTTATGATCTCACCTCTTACCTGAGCTATGGTGACCCTCCCAGTTAAACTCACTGCCACTCATCTTTCTCTAGTGCTAGAGGACTCGAATGGTCCTCTGTGACTATACTGTTGCCTGAGGTTGTGGCACTGCCACTTTAGGGGTGGAACATGCAGGGTTCAAAGTGCACTCAAGGCAGTCCCAGCAAGTGAAGACTGGAACTCAGGTTCTGACTTGTCAATCAGTGAATACATGTCTGCCCCTCATCATTTGGATTGTGGAAGTCTGAATGCCCTTGTACAATACTATTGGCTGAAATAAAGATGGCTATGGACATAGGGAAAGCGTTCATTTTCTAGCCTAGCAGTCTGAGAATCTTTTTTATTATCCAGAGAAAGTTACAAAGGCGATAACAGTTTGTATTTTTAATTTGAGACAAGGTTTTCCAGTTGGGTTTTAAGACTGTAGCTGAGGCTAAATATGCCTTTTTAATCACAGACAATACATTTTCTTGCTCTTTTATATGACAAAAATAACAAACCTGCAATTAGCAACCAGTGAGTTGATAGACTTCATCTGAGCAAAACATAAAGAAGAAAATAGATTCTAGAGTGGGCTTTCTGGCTCAGTGCAAGATTAGCATCAACTGATTTATCCACAGATCCACCATACATCTTATGAGGAAGACTGTAAGAGTTACTTTATGTATTTTTGTCAGCTAATGAAATGATTCAAATCTGAACCACTATGTGACTACTGATTAACTCATAACAAAATAAAGAATGTTTGTGCTACCTAACAATGATGGTTTGGAAATATTAATGTGTGATGATAGCTGTCTTCTGACTCCTTTGTGCTGAATGGAATTCATTTTCTCTCGATCTTCGCCTTCATGTCTAACTGTGATGATAGCACAGTTAATAGAGCTGTTTTGCGACTGGAATATTTAATTGATATGGAAACTAATTTTCACACTAAGCAGGGGAGCAGCGGGAAGCTCAGTGCAGAATGGAACACCTGCCTCAATAAGTAATTGTCCAATGTGAGTACAATCCCGATGTAGGATACATAATGTTTCATCTGAAATAATAAATTGAAAGTACATTCCCACTTCTTCAGCAGTCCAAGTTCTCCACTCTTAATTTAATTAAAGCTCACTGGGTATCTGGGGCGAGTATTCATTTTCAGTTCACTCTGATTCTGCCAGCCAGAAGAAGTTGGAATATAGGCACATAGGAATTGCTGCATTAACAAGGACCAAAGACCATCTGGTTTTCCATCTCAATAATGAATGATGCAATGATATAGGTGTTGGCTAAACAAAGTGTTCAATCAGTTCACACAGAACATGACATGAAACCTAAACATGAAACAAGGAGAACCCCAGTGCCAGACACCATGGGAACTGGAGTCTAAAAGACTGTAGACCTCATCTTAGTAAAACATATATTAGGGAAGAAAAGAGATTCAAAAACTTGTCATCTCAGCGCATCAAGCCTCAATTTACTTTTGTATGTTATCTTCTTTCATTCAGATGGCACCCTGTCATGTCATGTCTCACATCACAAAGCACTTCCAAAACAATGAAATAACTTTGATATATAATTGCTGTTGCATACACAGCATGACATACGCACACACACCAAAGTCACCATATCCGGTTACAATAGCTTCAGGAAGACTACACCATACATCTGGAAGAGCTCCAGTGTGCTATATCTTTACAGTTTTATTAGCTGAGGACATATGTGGATGCCACTTACCAACAGATTCACTGCACACGCTGTTCAGTTTGTTTCATCATAATGTACTTGTCATTCGTTTTGCAGGCCATCATTATCTTAGATTGCTTATAGCACATTGGACAGTGAGCATTAGCTCTCCGTTGCATTCAATGTCTTACATAGCCATTGCAGATTGAGTACTAATATGTGGATGTATACTTTAACTGTTATTGTTCTACCTGGTCTCTCACAGGAGGCAATGGCCAGTTGTATTATTGTTGGACTATCAATCCAGCAACTCAGCTAATGTTCTGGGGACCTGGGTTCAAATTCAATTAAAAATATTTGGAATTAAGAATCTACTGATGGCCATGAAACCATTGAAAAACCCACCTGACTCACTAATATCCTTGAAGGAAGGAAATCTGCCATCCTCACCTGGCCTGACCTACACATGACTCCAGACCCACAGCAATGTGGTTGACTCTCACCTGCCCTCTGAAATGGCCTAGCAAGCCAGTTGTATCATTTGCTACAAAGTCTCAACTAAGGAATGGACGGACCACCAGGCATCAACCCAGGCACCAGAAAAGACAACAGCAGAAACAGCCTTGTTGACCCTGCAAAGTTCTCCTTACTAACATCTGAGAGCTAAGTGCCTAAACTGGGAGAGCATTCTCACAGACTAGTCAAGCAACAGCCTGACATAGTCAAGCTCATGGAATCATTCTTTACAGACAATGTCCCAGACACCACCATTACCATGCAGGACAGACTGGTAGAGGTGGTGGCACTGTGATGTACAGTTGGGAGGGAGTTCCCCTGGGAGTCTTCCACATTGAATCTGGACCCCAAGAAGTCTCATGGCTTCAGGCTAAACATGGGCAAGGAAAACTCCTGCTGATTACCATGTATTGTTCTTCTTTGTCTGATGAATCAGTGCTCCTCCATGTTGAACAACACTTGGAGGAAGCACTGAGAGTGGTAAGGGTACAAAATGTACTCTGAGTGGGGGATTTCAATGTCCACCACCAAGAGTGGCTCGGCAGCAGCATTACTGATTGAGCTGATTGGGCCCTAAAAGACATAGCTGCTAGACTGGGTCTGTGGCAAGTGGTGAAGGAACCAACAAGAGGGAAATCTAAAATTTGACCCCATGCTTCAGATGCATCTATCCATGACAGTATCGGTAAGAGTTCAGATCTAAGCTCTGCAGTACTGCCAAGTCCAGTCATGAATGGTATTGGACAACTAAACAACAATATCGCTATCGTCAATGGTGGAAGAGCTCAACATATCAGTGCAAAAGATAAGGCTGTAGTGTTCACAGCAATCTTCAGCCAGAAGTTCCGAGTGGATGATCCATCTTGGCCTCCTTCAGTGGTCCCCAGGATTACAGATACCAGTCTTCTGCAAATTCAATTCACTTCATATCATATCAAGAAATGGTTGGAGGCACTGCATAATGCAAAGGCTAAGGTCCCTGACAACATTTCAACAATAGTACTAAATGTTTGTATGGTAAAGCCAGCAGCTACCCTAGCCAAGCTCTTTCAGTATAGTTCCAACGCTGGCATCTATCTGACAATGTGCATTGTACACAAAAGTACATCTGTACACAAAAAACAGGACAAATCCAACCCGGCCCCATCAGTCTACTCTTGATCATCAGTAAAGTGATGGAAGGTGTCATCAGCAGTGCTATCAAACAGCATCTGTTCAGCAAGAACCTGCTCAGTGATGTCCAGTTTGGGTTCTGCCTGGGCTACTCAGCTCTTGACCTCATTACAGCCTTGGTTCAAACATGGACAAAAGAGCTGCATTCCAGAGGGGAGGGGAGAGTGACAGGCCTTAAAATCAAGACCACATTGAACTGAGTATGGCATCAAGGAGCCCTAGGAAAACTGGAATTAATAGGTACTGGGGGTAAACTCTCCACTGGTTGGAGTCATACCTGGCACATAGGATGATGATTGTAGTTATTGGCAATCAGTTATCTTAGAGCTAGAACATCTCTGCAGGATAGTGTCCTAGACCCATCCATCTTCAGCTCCTTCATCAACGACCTTCCCTCCAACATAAGTTGACATGTTCTGAAATGATTACACAATATTCTCAGATACTAAAGCTGTCCATGTTCAAATGCACCAGATCTGGGCAGTATCTAGGCTTAGGCTGAAAAGTGGCAAGTAAAATTTGTGCCACAGAAATGCCAGGCTATGCCAGGCCATCACCAATAAGAGATACTCTAAACACTGCCCTGTGACATTCATTGATGCCACCATCATTGAATCCCCCACTATCAATATTCTGCAGTTTTCATTGATCAGAAACTCAGCTTGCCACGTAAACACTGTGGCTACATGAGCAGGTCGGTGGCTAGGAATATTACTTCTGATTCCCCAGAGGCTGCGCACCACCTACAAGGCACAAGTCAGGAGTGTGGTAAAGACTTCCCACTTTCCTGGATGGGTGCAGCTGCAACAGCACTCAAGAAGCTTGACACCATCCTGGACAAAGCAGGCTACTTGATTGACACCACATCCACAGGCATCCAGTGTTTTAGATTAGATTACATTACATTACAGTGTGGAAACAGGCCCTTCGGCCCAACAAGTCCACACCGACCCGCCGAAGCGAAACCCACTCATACCCCTACATTTACCCCTTACCTAACACTACGGGCAATTTAGCATGGCCAATTCACCTGGGCTGCACATCTTTGTGACTGTGGGAGGAAACCGGAGCACCCGGAGGAAACCCACGCAGACACGGGGAGAACGTGCAAACTCCACACAGTCAGTCGCCTGAGGCGGGAATTGAACCCGGGTCTCTGGCGCTGTGAGGCAGCAGTGCTAACCACTGTGCCACCGTGCCGCCCATCGTGTACTATCTACAAAATGCATTGCAGTGGTTCACCAGAAATCCTCACATAGCACCTTCCAAACCCATGACCACTTCCCATCAGGGCAGCAGATAAATGGGAACCTCACCATCTGCCAACTCCTCTCCAAATCACTCACCATCCTGACTTGGAAATATATCACTATTCCTTCATTGTCTCTGGGTCAAAATCGCAGAATTCCCTCCCTATGGACATTATGGGGCTACCTACAGCAGGTAGACTTCAGCGGTTCAGGTGGGCAGCTCACCACCACCTTCTCAAGGACAACTAGGGACAGGCAATAAATGCTGGCCAACCAGCGACACCCACATCCCATGAGTGAATAAAAAAATCTGTATTCCTACTCCCCCCACCCCGGCAACTAACCATCATCAGCAAAGTGGTACTTGCATTTATATAGTCCCTTTATCATCTCAAGATGTCCCAAAGCACTTCACAACCAATGTCATCCTTTTGACATTTCTGATATAATGTGGGAAATGCACAAGCTAATTGGAAAATAACAGCTAGTATGACAATGTCCCACAAACAATGGGTTTAAGATGTTGATCAAGAACTGAATGTCAGCCAGGACATCATGGTGGCGGGTGGGGGTGGTCTTCCCTGTTCCACTTCAGGATCATTTGCATCCATCTCGCAGCACGGAAGCAGACCCTTCAATTTAACTCATCTGTGTCGACCAAATTTCCCAAACTAAACTAGTCCCACTTGCCTGTGTTTGGCCTATGTCTTTCTAAACCCTTCCTATTTATGTACCTGTCCAAATGGCTTTCAAATGTTGCAACAGTATCTGTATCCACCACTTCCTCTGGCAGTTCATTCCACATACAAACCACCCTCTGTGTGAAAACGTTGCCCCTCGGGTCCCTTTCAAATCTTTCTCCTCTTACCTTAAAAATATGCCCCCTACTTTTGAAAACTCCCACATCTGAGAGGGACGCCCCTGCTTAAGGATAATAGTGCTTCACTTACATAATGGAGTGTCAGTCTAGATTTTGTGCTCAAGTCCTTGGAGTGGGACTTTAACACATACCCTTCTGACTCAGAGATGACAGCGCTACCACAGAGCTGTGGATGAACCTGTTCAATTGATCTTTAGCATTTGGGAAACGTGCTGTGCACAAAAGTGGCTGCCACAATTGGGTTCACCACAGTAGTCACTATATTCAAAATCATTCATTTTGTACAAAACCCATGAGATGCTTTTGAAAGATGAATAGAAGCACGATTTTCAGTCAAGCCAATTTAAAGGATGATGCAACCTAGATTAAATATTTTATCTTCTTTATGTTCAGCAGACACTGTAAAGAGACTCTACCTTCACGAAAAAGCCTCTGCTAAACCACAACACTTAGGAGAAGCTGATTACATAGAACTACACTGCACTTCCAGCCATTACAGGTCATTTGGCCCAACTAATCAATTGCCTGCCACTTCAACATCTCACTGTGTTCCCTGGCCAATATCTCTGGGTCTTGCTACAGTTACCCCAGCGAAGCTCAGCACAAGCTAGAAGAACAACACCTCATTATCTGTTTAGAACTCTGCAGCCTTCTGGGACTTAATAGCAAGTTCAATAACTTTAGGGTTTGTGGCACCTTCTTCCATTTCCTCACCCCAACCCCCACACACCAGACCTTGTTATCATATGGGCTGCTACCACACTCAACCCATTTTCAGCTACGAGTAGTCCCCATTAGCAGCTATTCATTCTCCTAGATTGACTTTCAAGCACTCCTTTGTCTGTCCAACTGTACCTCTCTCTCCTTGTGCTCTATCTTCACCTTTCATTTACTCTCTCCTCCTTCCCCCATCCCATAGAACATAGAACAGTACAGGCTCTTCAGCCCTCGATGTTGTGCCAACATTTTATCCTACTCTAAGATCAAACTAACCTACATACCCTGCACTACCATCATCCATGTGCCTATCCAAGAGTCCCTTAAATGTCCCTAATGTATCTGACTCTACTACCACCGCCGGCAGTCCACTCCACGCACCCGCCACTCTCTCTGTAGAGAACATACTTCTGGCATCTCCTCAAACCTTCCTCCATCAGCTTAAAATTATGAACCCTGTGATAGCCATTTTCACCCTGGGAAAAGGTCTCTGGTTATCCACTCTATCTATGCCTGTCATCATCTTGTACACCTCTATCAAGTCACCTCTCATCCTTCTTCATTCCAACGAGAAATGTCCTAGATCCCTCAAACTTTCTTCATAAGGAATGCCCTCCAGTCCAGGCAGCATCCTGATGAATCTCCTCTGCACCCTCTCTAAAGCTTCCACATCCTTCCTACAATGAGGAGACCAGAACTGAACAATATATCAAATGTGGCCTAACCAGAATTTATAGAGCTGCAGCATAACCTCACGTCTCTTAAACTCAATCCTCCTGTAAATGAAAGCCTTCTTAACAACCCTATCAACTTGGGTGGCAACTTTGAGGGATCTATGGACGTGAATCCCAAGATCCCTCTGTTCCTCCACACTGCCAGGAATCCTGCCTTTAACCCTGTAATCTATATTCAAATTTAACCTTCCAAAATGAATCACTTCACACTTTTGCAGGTTGAACTCATAGCAACTGATATCATAGCAATTACAGAAATGTGGCTCAAGGATGGACTGGACTAGCAGCTTAATGTTCCAGGATACAAATGCTACAGGAAGGACAGAAAGGGGGGCAAGAGAGGAGGGGGAGTGGCATTTTTGATGAGGGATAGCATTACTGCTGTACTTAGGGAGGATATTCCTGGGAATACATCCAGGGAAGTTATTTGGGTGGAACTGAGAAATAAGAAAGGGATTGTAATATAGGCCCCCTAATAATCAGAGGGAAATTGAGAAACACATTTGTAAGAAGATCTCAGGATGTGGACATACCTATTAGAGAAGGTGCAAAACTTGACCTACTCTTGGGAAATAAGGCAGAGCAAGTGGCTGAGGTGTCAGTGGGGGAGCATTTTTGGACCAGTGACCATAATTCTATTAGTTTTAAAATAGAGATCAAAAAGGATAGACCAGATCTAGAAGTTGCTGACCTAAATTGGAGGAAGGCCAATTTTGACGGTATTAGGCAAGAACATTCAAAAGCTGATTGGAGGCAGATGTTCACAGGTAAAGGGACGGCTGGAAATTGGGAAGCCTTCAAAAATGAGATAACAAGAGTTTAGAAACAGTAGATTCTTGTTAGGGTGAAAGGAAAGGCTGGTAGGTGTAGGGAATGCTGGATCTCAAGACAAATTGAGGTTATGGTTAAGAAAAAGAAGGAAGCATATGTCAGGCATAGATAGGAGAGATTGAATGAATCCTTAGAAGAATATAAAGGCAGTAGGAGGATACTGAGGAGGGAAATCAGGGGGGCAAAAAGGGAACGCGAGATAACCTTGGCAATTAGGGTTAAGGAGAATCCAAAGGGATTTTGTAAATACATTAAAGACAAAAGGGTAACGAAGGAGAGAATTGGGCCCCTCAAAGATCAGCAGGGAGCCTTAGTGTGGAGCCACAGGAGATGGGGGAGATACTAAATGAGTATTTTTCATCAGTGCTTGCATCAGGAAATGGAAGATATAGAACATGGGAAAATAGATGGTGACATCTTGAAAAATGTCCATATTACAGAGGAGGAATTGCTGGATGTCTTGAAATGCATAAAAGTGGATAAATCCCCAGGATCTGATCAGGTGTACCCTAGAACTCTGTGGGAAGCTAGGGAAGTGATTGCTGGGCCGTTTGCTGAGATATTTGTATCATTGATAGTCACAGGTGAGGTGCCGGAAGACTGGAGGTTGGCAAAAGTGGTGCCACTGTTTAAGAAAGGTGGGAAGGACAAGCCAGGGAACTATGGACCAGTGAGCCTGATGTAGGTGGTGGGCAAGTTGCTAGAGGAATCCTGAGGGACAGAATTTACATGTATTTGGAAAGGCAGGGACTGTTTAGGAATAGTCAGTATGGCTTTGTCCGTGGGAAGTCATGTCTCACGAACTGGATTGAGTTTTTGAAAAAGTTACAAAGAGGATTGATGAGGGCAGAGTGGTGGATGTGATCTATATGGACCTCAGTAAAGCTTTCGACAAGGCTCCCCATGGGAGACTGGTTAGCCAGGTTAGATCTCATGGAATACAGGGGGATCTAGCCATTTGGATACAGAACTGGCTCAAAGATAGAAGACAGAGGGTAGTGGTGGAGGGTTACTTTTTCAGACTGGAGACCTGTGACCAGTGGAATGCCACAAGGATCGGTGATGGGTCCACTACTTTTTGTCATTTATATAAATGATTTGGATGTAAACACAGGAGGTATGGTTAGTAAGTTTGCAGATGACACCAAAGTTGGAGGTGTAGTGAACAGTGAAGAAGGTTACCTCAGATTACAACAGGATCTGGACCAGATGGGCCAATGGGTTGAGAAGTGGCAGATGGAGTTTAATTTAGATAAATGCGAGGTGCTGCATTTTGGAAAAGCAAATCAGAGCAGGATTTACACACTTAATGGTAAGGTCTGGGGAGTGTTGCTGAAGAAAAAGACCTTGTAGTTCAGGTTCATAATTCCTTGAAAGTGGAGTTGCAGGTAGATAGCATAGTGAAGAAGGCGTTTGGTATGCTTTCCTTTATTGGTCAGAGTATTGAGTACAGGAGTTGGGAGGTCATGTTGCGGCTGTACAGAACATTGGTTAGGCCACTGTTGGAATATTGCATGCAATTCTGGTCTGCTTCCTATCGGAAAGATGTTGTGAAACTTGAAAGGATTCAGAAAAGATTTACAAGCATGTTGCCAGGGTTGGAGGATTTAAGCTACAGGGAGAGGCTGGATACACTTGGGCTGTTTTCCCTGGAGCATCGGAGGCTGAGGGGTGAACTTATAGAGGTTTACAAAATCATGGGGGGCATGGATAGGGTAAATAGACCAGGTATTTTCCCTGGGGTCGGGGAGTCAAAAACTAGAGGGCATAGGTTTAGGGTGAGAAAGGAAAGATATAAAAGAGACCTTAGGGGCAACCTTTTCACACAGAGGGTGGTGTGTGTATGGAATGAGCTGCCAGAGGAAGTGGTGGAGGCTGGTATAATTGCAACATTTAAAAGGCATCTGGATGGGTATATGAATAGGAAGAGTTTGGAGGGATATTCCTGATGAAGGACCTATGACCAAAACATTGATTCTCCTGCTCCTTGCTTTCTGTGCTTTTCCAATACCACACTCTCGGCTCTGTATGGTCAAGCTGGTTCACAGAGATATGGCATTTGATTTCAAGGCACATAGGTATCGGTTCGCTACATTCTTGAATCTAAGCCTGAAGGTTTTGGGTTCAAATCCCTCTCCAGAAACTTTGACTGATGTATCAGGACTCCTCCATTTTAAACATCACTGAGAGGCAACACTGAGGGTGGCAAGGGCACAGAATGTTCACACACTGGCTGGGCAACTTCAGGGTCCATCACCAAGAGTGGTGCGGCAGCACCACTGCTGACCAAGCTGGCCCAAGTCATAGAGTCATACAGTATGGAAACAGACCCTTCGGTCCCAACTTGTTCACACCAACCATGTTCCCACCTGCCTGCATTTGGCCCACATCCCTCCAAACCTGTCCTATGCATGTCCTGATTCAAATCTCTTTTAAACATTCTAACTGTCACTGCATCCATCACTTCCCCTGGCACTTTGTTCCACACGCTAAGTACTCTCTGTGTACAAATGTTACTCTTCATGTTCTTTATAAATCTTTTTCTTCTTAACTTGAAAATAAGCTCCTAGTTTTGAACTCCCCTATCTTAGGGAAAAGACCTTTGCTCTTCACCTCATTTTGATTTTGTCAACTTTGAAAAGATTACCCCTCAATCTCCTATGCTCCGGTGGAAAAAGTCCCAGCCTATCCAGCCTGTTTTTATATCTCAACCCCTCCATTCCTGACAACATCCTGGTAAATCTTTCTGAACCCTCTGCAGCTTAATAATATCCTTCCTATATAACAAGGCCTCCAGAACTGCCCACAGTTCTCCAGAAGAGGCCTCACCAACATCCTGTACAACCCCAATATGATGTCCCAACTGCTATACTCAAAGGTCTGAGCATTGAAGGCAAACGTGCCAAATGCCTTCTTAACCACCTTGTCTATCTGTGACACAACTTTCAAAGAGTTATGTACCTAAACACTTCGATCTCTCTGTTTTACAACAATATCCAGGGCCCTACCATTAATTGTATAAGTCCTGCCTTTGTTTGTTTTACCAAAGTGCAATACCTCGCATTTATCCAAATTAAACTTCATCTGCCACTCCTCAGTCCATTGACCCAATTGATCAAGATCTCTTTGCAATCCTGGATAGCCTTCTTCACTGTCCAATCTACCACCAATTTTGGTGTCATCCACAAACTGGCCATGACAGTGTCAGCAGGTGTGATCACAGCACAGTCTTTGTGGAGGTGAACAATCTTTGGAAACATTTTGAGTGCACTTCATTGTATGGTGTGGCACTATCATCGAGCTTAATGGATAGACTTCAAAAAGATCGAGCAACTCCAATTGGGCATCCATGAGGCATTGTGTGTCCTCAGTTGCAGTAGAATTGTATTAAATACAATCTGTAACTTGGTTGCCGCAGATCCCCTACTCCACCATTATTATCAACCCCTGGTTCAATGGAGAGTGTAGGAAGCATGTCAGGAACAGCATCAGGCATACGTAAGAATGAAGTGTCAACTTCTTGAAGCTACAGCATAGAACTACCTGCCCGCCAAACAATGTAAGCAGTATGTGATAGACCAGGCTGAGCAATCCCATAACCAATGGGTCAGATCTGACATCCTGCCACATCTAGTGGATAGGGTGGACAATTAAATAACTAACAGGAGGTGAATGTTCCACCAATCCTCAAGCCCAGCACATCAGTGGAAAACAATAAAACTGAAGCACTCATGTGGGAAACATTAGCCTTTTGGTATTAATACTGCACCGTTAATCCAGAGACTGAGGTATTGTAGAATCATGCCTTTTGGCCCATTGAGTCCACACTGACCCTCTAAAGAGCATCCCACCCTTTCCCTGTAACCCTGCATTTCTCATGGCCAATCCACCTAATCTGCACACCTTTCAACTGTGGGAGGAAAGCAGAGCATTCAGAAGGAACCCACGCAGACACAGGGAGAATGTGCAAACTCCACACAGACAGTTGCCCAAGAGTGGAATTGAACCCAGGACCCTGGTGCTGTGAGGCAGCAGTGGTAACTACTGAGCCACCATGTGTTCTGGGATATCTGGTCGGCATGGACAAGTTGGACCGTAGGGTCTGTTTCTGTATTGTACATCTCTATGACACTGACTCTAAGTGGCCAATACACTGGAGAGTGCAGAGACAATGCTGCCCGACAACATTCCAGCAATAGAACTGAAGATATGTGCTCCAGAACGCCAATAACCGAGCTTTACCAGCACAGTAACAGCCCTGACATCTACCGAATAATTGCCCAGGCATGTTCTGTGCATAAAAAGCCGACCAAATGTAGTCTAACCCTATTCGTCCACCCCCAAACATCAGCAAAATAATTGAAGGCGGTCATTGACAGTACTATCAAGCAGTGCTTGCAAAGAAATAACC
Organism: Chiloscyllium plagiosum; assembly: GCF_004010195.1. NCBI lineage: Eukaryota > Metazoa > Chordata > Chondrichthyes > Orectolobiformes > Hemiscylliidae > Chiloscyllium > Chiloscyllium plagiosum. The sequence goes on from NC_057727.1 coordinate 66,958,908, forward strand.
TGCTCACTGAAGATCACTTTCAGGGCCACTTAGCTCCTGACCTCATTATAGTGTTGGTCCAAACGTAGACAAAGAGCTGAATTACAGAGGTAATTTGAGGTTAAAGTGACTGTCTTTGACGTCAATGTGGCACTTGAATGGGTATGATATCAAATCCGTATTAAAACTGAATTCAATGAAAATTGGTGGGAAAGCTCTACACTGTTTGCAGACATGCCTAACCCAAAGGTTTCTTGTAATTGTTAAAAGTCATCTCAGCTTCAAGATATTATGTAGAAATTCCTCAGGGTTATGTCCTAGGCCCAACCATCCTTAGGTGCTACATCAATGACTTTTCTTCTATCACAAGGTCAAAAATGGGGGTGTTTGCTGATAATTGCACAATGTCCTGCAATGTCAGATACTGCAGTAATCTAAGTCCAATGTAACAAGACCTGGACAATATCCAATCTTCAGCTGATAAGTGGCAAGGAACTTAAGTATTGTCCATCTCCAACTAGAGAGAATCTAATCATCAACCCTTGACATTAAATGACATTGACATAACTGAATCCCCCACTATCAACCTCCTGGGCTTACCATTGACCAGAAATTAACTGGATTATCCACACGGATAACAAAAGCAAAATACTGCGAATGCTGAAAAACATTGTTTCTCTTTGTTTATCTCAACCCTATTTCTCTCTCCACAGATGCTGCCAGACCTGCTGAGTTTCTTCAGCATTCTCTGTGTTAGCCAGATAAACACTGTTGTTACAGGAACAAGTAAGAGATCAGGAAATCCATGGTGAGTACCTCCTGTCTCCCTAATATCTATCCACTATCTACAAGGCACAATTTAGGAGTGTGGTGGAGTATTGTCCACCAGCCTGGAGCTCCAATAACACTTCAGAGGCTTGACACTATCCAGAACGATGTACTTCAGTGGCTGTAAAGAGCTTTGGGCATCTTAACTTTGTGGTGCAGTATAGAGATGCAAATGTTCTTGATTTTCTTTCTTGACTTACAGTTCCAGTAGAGAATGCTGCAACATCCCAAACTTCCCTTTTGATGATGTAGTTGTGTATTTTTTATAAGTAACTAAGCTACGAGGCAACCAAGGCAGATTCTGGTCCAGTTTTCTATTTTAGGATTTGAATAGTTGCATAGAGTCTCCAGCACAGCAAAAGGCCCTTTGGCCCATCTGGTGGGGAGATTTACTAGAGCTGCTTAGGAAGATTTAAACTAGTAAGGGCGGGGTAGGACCCAGAGGGATAGTGTAGAAAGAGAGCAGTCTGAGACTGATACAGTTGGGAAAAGGAGTAAGTCAAACAGTCAGGGCCGGCAGGAACAAAGCAGAAAATGAGGTAGGACTGATAAATTAAATTGTATCTATTTCAATTCAAGGGGCCTAACAGGCAAGGTAGATGAACTCAGGGCACAGTTAGGAACATGGGAATGGGATATCACGTGACAGAAACATGGCTCAGGGATGGATAGGACTGGCAGTTTAATGGTGCAGGGTATAGATGCCATAGGAAGGATAGAAAGGGAAGCAAGAGAGGAGGGAGAATGGCATTTTTGATTGAGGATAACATTACTGTTGTACTTAGGAAGGATATTCCCAGAAATACATTCAGGGAAGTTATTTGGGTGGAACTGAGAAATAAGGAAAGGATAATCACCTTATTGGGATTGTACTATAGACCCCCTAATAGTCAAGTGGAAATTGAGAAACACATTTGTAAGGAGATTTCAGTTATCTGTAAGTATAATAGGGTGGTTATGGTAGGGGATTTTAACTTTCCAAACATAGACTGGGACTGCCATAATGTTGAGGGCTTGGATGGAGAGGAATTTGTTAATTGTGTACAAGACAATTTTCTGATTCAGTATGTGGATGTACCTACTCGAGAAAGTACAAACGTGGCCTATTCTTGGGAAATAAGGCAGGGCAGGTGACTGAGGTGTCAATGGGGGAGCACTTTGGGGCCAGCGGACATAATTCCATTAATTTTAAAATAGTGATGGAAAAGGATGGACCAGATCTAAAAGTTAAAGTTCTAAATTGGAGGAAGGCCAATTTTGATGGTATTAGGCAAGAACTTTCAAAAGTTGTTTGGGTGTGGATGTTTGCAGGTAAAGGGAGAACTGGAAAATGGGAAGCCTTCAGAAATGATATAACAAGAGTTCAGAGACAATATACTCCTGTTAGGGTAAAGAGCAATGCTGGTAAGTATAGGGAATGCTCGATGACTAGAGAAATTGAGGTTTTGATCAAGAAAATGAAGGAAGCATATATCAGGAAAAGACAGCAGAGTTTGAAAGAATCCCGAAAAGAGCATAACGGCAGTAGGAGTATTTTTAAGAGGGAAATCGGGAGGGCAAAAAGGGGACATGAGGTAGCTTTGGCAAATAGGTTTAAGGAGAATCCAAAGGAGCTATACAAGTACATTAAAGACAAAAGGGTAACTAGGGAGAGAATAGGACCCCATAAAGACCAGCAGGGCTTCCCACATGTGGAACCATAGGAGATGCGTGAGAAATTAAATGAATATTGTGCATCAGTTTTTACTGTGGAGAATGACATGGAAGATAATGTGGGGAAATAAAAGTAACATCTTGAAAAATATCCATATTACAGAGGAGGAGGTGCTGGATGTCTTAAAATGCATAAAGGTGGATAAATCCCTACACACCTCCATCCCCCATCACGAAGCCCTCAAAGCCCTCCGCTTCTTCCTTTCCCGCCGAACCAACCAGTACCCTTCCACTGACACCCTCCTTCGACTGACTGAACTGGTCCTCACTCTGAACGACTTCTCTTTCCAATCCTTCCACTTCCTCCAAACCAAAGGAGTAGCCATGGGCACCCGCATGGGCCCCATCTATGCCTGCCTCTTCGTCGGATATGTGGAACAGTCCATCTTACGCAGCTACACTGGCACCACCCCCCACCTTTTCCTCCGCTACATCGATGA
>NC_057727.1:66962702-66973321 GCF_004010195.1 Chiloscyllium plagiosum
GCCTATCACCCTCACCTTAACCTCCTTCCATCTATCGCATTCCCAATGCCCCTCTCCCAAGTCCCTTCTCCCTACCTTTTATCTTAGCCTGCTTGGCACACCCTCCTCATTCCTGAAGAAGGGCTTATGCCCAAAATGTCGATTCTCCTGCTCCTTTGATGCTGCCTGACCTGCTGCGCTTTTCCAGCAACACATTTTTCAGCTTCAAGGTGGATAAATCCCCAGGATCTGATCAGGTGTACCCTTAAACTCTGTTGGAAGTGATATTTGTATCATTGATAGCCACAGGTAAGGTGCCAGAAGACTGGAGGTTGGCTAACTATTTAAGAAAGGAGGCAAGGAAAAGCCAGGGAACTATAGTCCAGTGAGACTGACATAAGTGGTGGGCAAGTTGTTGGAGGGAGTCCTGAGGGACAGGATGTACATGTATTTGGAAAGGCAAGGACTGATTAGGGATAGTCAACATGACTTTGAATGTGGGAAATCATGTCTCACAAACTTGATTGAGCTTTTTGAGAGTAACAAAGAGGATTCATGAGGGCAGACCGGTGGATGTGATCTATATGGACTTCAGTTAGGCATTGACAAGGTTCCTCATGGTAGAGTGGTTAACAAAGTTAGATGACATGGAATACAGAGAGAACTAGCCATGTGGATACAGAACTGGCTCAAAGGTAGAAGACAGAGGGTGGTGGTGGAGGGTTGCTTTTCAAACTGGAGGCCTGTGACCAGTGGAGTGCCACAAGGATCAGTGCTGGGTCCTCCACTTTTTTTCATTTATATAAATGATTTGGATGTGAATATAGGAAGTAGAGTTAGGAAGTTTGCAGATGACGCCAAAATCGGAGGTGTAGTAGACAGAGAAGAAGGTTACCTCAGATTACAATGGGATCTTGATCAGATGGGCCAAGGGGCTGAGGAGTGGCAGATGGAGTTTAATTCAGATAAATGAGAGGTGCTGCATTTTGGGAAAGCAAATCTTAGCAGGACTTATACACTTAATGGTAAGGTCCTGGGGAGTGTTGCTGAAGAAAAAGACCTTGAAGTTCAGGTTCATAATTCCTTGAAAGTGGAGTCGCAGGTAAGATAGTGAAGGAGGCGTTTGGTATGCTTTCTTTATTGGTCAGAGTATTGAGTACAGGAGTTGGGAGGTCATGTTGTGGCTGTGCAGGACATTAGTTAGGCCACTTTTGGTATATTGCATGCAATTCCGGTCTCATTTCTATCAGAAGGATGTCGTGAAACTTGAAAGGCTTCAGAAAAAGAATTTACAAGCATGTTGCCAGGGTTGGAGGATTTAAGCTACAGGGAAAAATGTCCATATTACAGAGGAGGAAGTGCTGGATGTCTTGAAATGCAGAAAAGTGGATAAATCCCCAGGATCTGATCAGGTGTACCCTAGAACTCTGTGGGAAGCTAGGGAAGTGATTGCTGGGCCACTTGCTGAGATATTTGTATCATTGATAGTCACAGGTGAGGTGCTGGAAGACTGGAGGTTGGCTAATGTGGTGCCACTATTTAAGAAAGGTGGGAAGGACAAGCCAGGGAACTATAGACCAGTGAGCCTGATGTAGGTGGTGGGCAAGTTGCTAGAGGAATCCTGAGGGACAGAATTTACATGTATTTGGAAAGGCAGGGACTGTTTAGGAATAGTCAGTATGGCTTTGTTCGTGGGAAGTCATGTCTCACGAGCTGGATTGAGTTTTTGAAAAAATAAACAAGAGGATTGATGAGGGCAGAATGGTAGATGTGATCTATATGGACCTCAGTAAGGCATTCAACAAGGTTTCCATGGGAGACTGGTTAGCATGGTTAGATCTCATGGAATACAGGGGGATCTAGCCATTTGGATACAGAACTGGCTCAAAGGTAGAAGACAGAGGGTAGTGGTGGAGGGTTGCTTTTTCAGTCTGGAGGCCTGTGACCAGTGGAGTGCCACAAGGATCGGTGATGGGTCCACTGTTTTTTGTCATTTATATAAGCCATTTGGATGTGAACACACGTTAGTAAGTTTGCAGATGACACGCAAATTGGAGGTGTAGTGGACAGTGAAGAAGGTTACCTCAGATTACAACAGGATCTTGATCAGATGGGCCAATGGGCCGAGGAGTGACCGATAGAGTTTAATTTAGATAAAAATGATGTGCTGCATTTTGGAAAGACGTAGGAGTGCAGGTTCATAGTCCCATGAAAGTGGAGTTGCAGATAAATAGAATAGTGAGAAGGTGTTTGGTATGCTTGCCTTTATTGGTCAGTGCATTGAGTATAAGATTTGGGAGGTCATGTTGCAGCTGTACATGACATTGGTTAGGCCACTTTTGGAATATTGCTTGTAATTCTGGTCTACTTCCTACCGGAAAGATGTTGTGAAACTTGAAAGGATTCAGAAAAGATTTACAAGGATGTTGCCAGGGTTGGAGGGTTTGAGCTGTGGGGAGACGCTGAATAGGCTGGGGCTGTTTTCCCTGGAGGCTGAGAGGTGACCTTATACAGGTTTATAAAATCATGAAGGGCATGGATAGGGTAAATAGGAAAGATCTCCTCCCCAGAATTGGAGAGTCCAAAACTCGAGGACATAAGTTTAAGGTGAGAGGGGAAGATATAAAAGAGACCTAATGGACATCCTTTCCATGTGGAGGGTTGTGAGTGTATGGAATAAGCTGTCAGAGAAAGTGGTGGAGGCTGGTATGATTACAACATCAAAAAGGCATCTGATGGGGGCATGAATAGGAAAGGTTTAGAGGAATATGGACCAAGTGCTAGCAAATGGGGCAAGATTAGGTAGGGATATCTGGTTGGCATGGACGAGTTGGACACAAGGATCTGTTTCTGTGCTATATAGCTCTATGACTCTATGATTCTATGAGTCTGCACTGATGAAAAACAAGCCCTAAATATCCTAATTCCATTTTCCAACTTTCCCTTAGACCATAGCCTTGTTGCATTCGCATTGTAAGTGCTTATCTAAGTATTTCTTAAAAGTTATGAGGACTTTGCCACTTACAGGCAGTGAATTTCAATTCCTATCATCATCTGGGTGAGAAAGCTTTTCCTCACAATCTCTCTGAACCTCCTGCCTCTTCCCTTCAATCTATTCCCCCGGTCATTGATCCCTCCATAAGGGGAAAGGTTTCTTCCTGTCTGTGCCCCTCACAATTTTATCCATTCCAGTCATGTCACCCCTCAGCCTCCTCTGCTCTAAAACAACCCAGTCTGTCCAATCTCTCTTTGTAATTAAAATTGTTCAGTCCAGGCAACATCCTGGTAAATCTACTCTACGCTCTCTCCAGTGCAATCACATCCCTTCTAGCATAACCTCCCTGTTCTTAATCTCTATGCCTCAAGTATTAAAGACAAGTATGCCATATGCTAGCTTAACCACTTTATCTCCCTGTCCCGCCTCCTTAAGCGGACATGCACACCAAGGTCTCTCTGATCTATGGTGCTGTCATGGGCATCATGTATTCCCTTGCTTTGTTTATCCTGTCCAAGTGCATCACCTCACATTTATCTGGATTGAATCCCATTTGCCACTGATCAGCTCATCTGACCAACCTATCGATATCCTCCTGTAATCTCATTATTTACCACACAATAAACCTAAAATAGACCTGAGCTGTGCAATAGTCATTTTGATAAAATGATAGCAAGCTCCTGATAGAATGTTTCAGAAGAGCAATCAAGAGGAGTTTGTCACACCTCCATTCTCACTGTTCCTATTTATTCATGTTAATATATGCAAATGAAAAGTATTGCTTTTCATTAGCAGTTCTAGGATTAAGGGAGAGTGGGAAAGAAGGAGACTGACCAAAAAAATCAGGACCCATAATTAGAAAGTAGGCAACTCTCTGAGCTTCAGGGTCCTCAGCTGAAGTATCCCCTTTAGATTTGAAACCATGATTAACTTGCCTAGAGATTAACAAGAAATGTTACATAGACAGTGGGCCAGTGTTGACTCACTAACTTCCCACCTGGAATCGATCCTGCTCTTGTGTTATTTCTTTTTCTACATCCTCCTTCTTGGCTTCTTACTTTGATTAGTTTTGCATTTATATCTCCTTTCACACATCATGCATTAAATAAAAATTTAGTTTCAAATTCAGAAATCGCCTGTTACTCATACATAACAAATTTGTCCAATTACCATTGTAAGCACTCTGTGCATAAGTCTCTGATAGCTGTATAATGAAATCTCGACACGACAGACGGCCTGTCACCTCCAATACAGACACCTGTCAATATTACACTAAATTAGGGATACAGACATCGATCAAAGACGCTTGTGTACCCAGATGCCATGTTTTTGAAATATGAGCCTTTCATCTGTTTGAGAAAATGTACCCCTTTGTTTTGCTCAATTCACTAAAGTAAGAACATATAGTACTAAGAAGCGAGATGAGGAATGGGATTCCAGCCAGGATGGTAGCTGCACACTGCTCCACAGCTCCCCCAGGATATAAATTTAGCACACGGAGAATAAAGAGAAGGAATAAGGTTAGCAACTGTGGATAGAGACCAGGTCTGACAGTATCAGCAAAGAGAAGAACAAAGTACAAATTAAGAGAATTGAATGAAAGACAGATATAAAATAGCAGAAGCAGAACAGGAAAAAGCAACTGACCTGAGCTCACTCATTCTCCTGTGAATCGTTCATTCTGTGAGGCTTACACTGGCCTGATGTTGCAATGGTTACATTACACCTCAGCCATCCCTGAGTGCAGTGACTGTATCTGCATAGGTCAGTAAATACGATACAACAGTACAAATTGAGTGGCATGGTATTAGAGGGAATTGATCTAAATTAGCATAACTCTGCAGCAGGAAAGACTGCAGTATTGAAAACAAAAGGACATGAGAAGGCTTGGACATATTTGCATACCTTTTCCACATCCACGTGCTCAGATGGCAGTTCATAAAAAAGGTTGTGCTGCCAGGCTGATATTAATAAGGTGGATTGAGGCCCAGGTGGAGGCATAAGCACCATCAACCAACCTGTTGACCTGAATGGGCTGTTGCAGGGTTGTAAACTTCTATACCGATTTGTGAGTGTGAATGATCCTACAATATAATTTAACCTTCTAATTATTTTTAAAGTCTTCTTACCGTCAAACTGTAGAAAAAAAGTGATGATTGCTTGTAATTAACCTATTGGAAATATATCAGCTAACAACGCTGTTAAAACAATTGCCTGAAGAATATGTTATTCAAGTGCTTTTAGTGTTTGCCCAAGTCAGATTGCTAACAATAGATGATAGCCTTATACTTTAGATTGCTTGCTGTGTGCCTTTAGATCAAACTACATTAGTCTTGATTTCTTTGCTGTGCTCAGTCAGTCACTTAAACCAAGGAGATCATTAGATTTGTGAATGGTACGTGATGCTTGAACTGAATTAGCAGTGAAGACCAACAGCTAAGCATTAGCTGTCACGGAAGTGTGGCAACATTCACAGAGCACATTCATTCAATGGAACGTTACGCAGTACTTAAACAATAAATGTTCCCTTTCATTCATAAGCCTTCAAGACATCAGCTTTGGCTTAGTGAGTAGCGCACTTACCTCTAAGGCAAATGGCTTTGGGTTCAAGATCCTTTTCAGGATTTTGAGCATATACAATAGACTGACAGTTAGATGCTGTACTATTGGAGATGCCATCTTTCAGATGAGAAATAAAACCAGGGCCTTCTTAGATGGTTATAAGATTTCATATAACTACAAGAGGTGAAGAGGAGCAACAAATGTTTCCCTCAGATAATGCTCAAAATTTATCTTTCAATCCTTATCACTTGTACAGATTATGTGGCCAGTTTTATCACTGCTAATTGTGGGACCGTACATTGTATATAATTGCCAGCTGACTATCCTACCCTAAATATATGACTACACCACCACTACCTTGGTTGCAAAGCACTTTACCTGTCCGGAGTTATGAAAGGTATTATATGGGTCTAAGATTTCTTTCATCTTTTGAAATGTTGCAAAAGGAAAGTCTCATACCTGTGAGTCAGCAAAAGTTGAACCAAATTAATTTAGACATTGATTCAATACCCATGTATTAACTGTTTGGTCTGAGATTAATTTTGCAAAAGCATTTTCAATTCATACCTTTGGGAATTTTGCACTCCACCTAACTCTTAACCAAATAATACAAACAAGAGAACTAGACTTGAGAATAGAAACCTTTGTCTGTTAGTGGATGTATATGGATATCTAGGAATGTTTCTGTAAGTGTGTCTGTTAGTGTATGTGTGTGTGTTTCTATCAATGTTTCTATGAATAAATGTGTTTTCACCTGCACGTGTGTATTCATGCTTGTATCTGCATACATATGGATTTGTGCCTGCATGTATATTTTCAACTGTTTATTAAGATGTGTGCATGAATGTATTTATGTAAAGCATGTATGCGTTGCTGTATACCTGAATCCATGTCTGTGTGTACGTTAGTGATATGTCAAGGTGTGTGTACTTCTGTGACTTTGTTTACAGTTGAATGCAGATATGTCTAAGTCCATGTGCAGGCTTATATATGACATAGATGTCTCCATGTAAGCGTGTATATATATATATATATATATGTGTGTGCGTGTAGTCATGTTTTCATGTTTCTGTGTGTACGTATCTCTCTTTATGTGTGGGTCCAAATGTATCCATCCTCTCTCCCTATATATGCATGCGTGTCAGTTTCTATGTGCGGGCGTCTTATGTGCGTGTGTAAATTTGAGCTTTCAGGAGATATACGTTTAACTTACGACTTGTTAATTTGCATATTAGGGGGTGGGGGGGGGGGGGGGGAATGCTAAACGGCTATAAATGTGCAGCCTTCGATCGTCAGAGGCAAACACGTTCCTCGAACGATATTGGGAGCAGAAAAGCTCAGTCCGAGACAAGACCTTCGACAGAGGACCGAGCCTGGTACAGACAGAACGTACCTGAACTTCCGGACAGGTAACAGTACTCAGGGAGAACTTGTGCCTGTTACTGTTTTCAAGTGTGACTGTGTGTGTAAATGTTTTGTGTGTGTGTGTGGCTGTTTATGTTGGTGTGTGGTGTGCAGCTGAGTGTTGAGCGTGTGTGTGTGTGTTGGGGGCTGGGGTGAGCGGGAATCAGTTCTGGATGTTACAAGTGTCTTGTTTTCAGCACCGTGGACAGCGCACAGCGTCTCCACTGTCACATTGGAAGTGCTGTAAACTCCCAATGCTTTCTTTCTCGCACACAGGGCGGCCCAAACTTTTTATTTTCTTGTTCTCTTCCTCACCCCCCCACCACCACCGCCCTGCTATTGCACCGAGATGAGGTCGGTATGGTTCCTGCTGCTGCTGGGTTACCTCAGCCTTCACAAGTCTGTGACCGCGAGTGAGCACACGGCGGCGGGCGAGGACAGACTGGGGGCAGAGGCAGAGCCGCTGGAGAAGATGATTCAGGGAGCGGAGACCGTCCTCATTCGCTCCATTCTGGAGGAAGGGCGGAATGGTGACGGTACACACCCAATTCTTACTGTGTCAGCTTCGGCATCCTTGCGTTAACCTGACCCTCTAAAGTTAAGCGACCGCAGCTTCTTAAATCTCACCTGCATGCTCTATGTTTTCCTTCTTCACGTTTAGTTGAGCGAGTTTGATGTTAACGGGGGCTCGCTCTAAGAGTTAGAATCACACTTTTAGATACTTTGCAGTACCTGACATCGGGTTCTGGAGAGAAAGTCGCCAACGAAAAAGGAATCCCGTAGCCGAGTGTAGGGAGGTTAAAATTCCGGGAATAAAACCGAGGGTAAGGAAAGAGGTGCCAGAACAGGAAAAGGGATTTTTCAGATGCTGTGCCAGTGGGATTTTTTTTAAAAATTGTGGTCAGTGAAAGCCAGAGTGGACCGGAGTTTTATAAACTCAGACAGCTAGTGCACTGACCGGTAGGACGTAGGCACCGTGTAGGAACCGGGCAAACGTGTGTGTTGGATGAACAGACAAGTCCCCCACTGTCAGTGTGTAATGCCGAGCTCCCTCGCTCTGTGAGAGTGAGACCAGTCTGAAGGTCTAGCGCATAGGCTGAAAGGTCCTGAACGAGGCGCTATTCACAAGCACAAAGAAGGAAAGAACTGAACTGGGATAACCTGTTTACAGCTCTTAAGAAAACCCCACACCTCAAAAGGAGACCATTCGGCCATTCCCTCTAGCCATTGAAGCAGGTAGAGTCACAAAACAGGGGAAACGGACCCAGTCCATGCTGATCATAATCCCAACCGAAACTAGCCCCACTAGCCTGCGCTTGGGTCATATCCCTCCAAACACTTCTTAAATCATGTACTTATCTAAATGTCTTTTAAATATTGAAACTGTACTCGCATCAACCTCTTCCTCTGTCAGTTTATTCCGCTCTCTCTGTAAAAACAAAAATGCCCCTCTGACTTTTTTTTCTAAATCTTTCTCCTCTCATCCTAAAAATATGCTTCTTTGTCTTGAAATCCCCCACTCTAGGGAAAGGACAGTCGCCATTCACCTTATTTATAACCCTCGTGATTTTATAAACTTCTACAAAGTCATTGTCTACACTCCAGTGAATAATGTCCTAGCCTAACCAGCCTCTCCCCATAACTAAAACCCACCATTTCATCTAATTCATTACCCACACCCTCTCTTTTTCCTGTGCCCGGCACTGGGATTTCAACTCAGTCGGGAAGTATCCAACAGGTGGGGTTGGCGGAGCTTGGTCCTATTTGGACGGATGCTGGGTTTAAACAATCTATCCCTTAAGGGGCAGCCTCATCTCCCTAAATGCACAGACCAGAAGAGGCTTCCTTTATTGGGACTATGATCAGAGATATGGCTTGCTTAGGTTCTTTCCCTTTAACCTAGATCAAATACAAGAGTTAGATTAAACTCCTCACTGCTCCACCCTGTGTTTTATGTTGCTGTCATTCAGGAGACGGGCTCCACTGGTTGGGACAGAATTTATTGCCCACCCCAAACTCTCTTGTGTTTCAAAAAAAGGGAGTGTATTAATAATATTGCACTCTCGTAATCCATGGTCCCAAGCTAATGTCCTCAGGACATGAGTTCAAACCCCATTGTGGCAGATGGTGAAAGATGAATTCAACAAAACCTGGAATTTAAATAAAAAGGCAATCACTGTCAATTGTCCTTAAAAACAAACTGTCTGATTCACTTTTGTCCATTAGACAAGACAATCCACCCTTCTTACCTGGCCTACATATGACTCCCAACCCATAGCAATTACGTCATCTCTGAAATGATCTAGACAAGCAATAAATATAAGAGCAATTAGGGATGGACAACAAATATTGAATCAAAAAACAGAAATTGCTGGAGAAACCCAGTTGGTAACTCACAAGGTGAGAGAAAGCAGAAACAAGGTTTTGAGCCCAGTGACCTTCTCTCAGACATGAAATGGTTGGCCTTGCCAGTGACACCCATGTGTAAGAATAGAAACAGTCGCTGTCGTGCAAATATCTTTTCATAGAACAAAACACAGAGGAACCGAACAGGATCATGTAACTCCCACAGAGTTGAGCAGTTGAACTTTTACAAAGCAGCGACGTAACCAAATTTCACATTGTCTGCCGGTATCAGGCTGATTGTGTATTGCTTGTCACGCCTCACTGGGGTAAGCAACTCATTCATGAACCTCTGGTTTTGGCCTCACCAGCTTTAGGTGCGGACTCGCCACCTGCAGAGCGGGTCCTCAAGCGGCAGCACCCTGGGAAGCGGCTGGTAGGAGACCTGGAGAAAAGGCAGCACCCTGGCAAACGCCAACCCGGGCAGGACGAGGAGGACGGAGGCTGGGCACCAGAGAAGAGGCAGCACCCGGGGAGGAGAGAGCTGGATGGGGTGCCCCTGGAGGTGCAGGCAAGGCAGCACCCGGGGAGGAGAGAGCTGGATGGGGTGCCCCTGGAGGTGCAGGCAAGGCAACATCCAGGGAGGAGGTCAACCTATGAGCCCCTCCCGGGGGAGAGCACGGCCCGCCAGCTGGACACCTTCCTGGGAGAGCTCTCCAAGCGCCAACACCCCGGCAAGAGATCCGTGATGTATGGCCAGCGTCCTGGCCACTGGAGCTGGCAGGAGAATGGTGACGACTCTGGGGAAAGCCAGTACAACTCACCACAGTACCTGGAGGCAGCCGGCGGCAGCAGTGAGTTCCTGTCCCCCTGTGATCTCCAGGAGTCTGGGAGCTGCAGCAAAGTCAATTCTCTGTTAGCCTTGCTCAGCAATACCAACAAGGATAAGGCAGAGGTAAAGAGGCAGCACCCTGGTAGGAGGCTCGCTTCAGATGAAGAGATGCAGGGAAGAGCCTGAACTTACCGAAATGTGATTTACTCCGTTGTAAAAACAAATGTTTGCTTTCATTTACATCAGGGGGGTGCCCTCTAAGACCATGTAAAGCTCTGCTTTCTGGGCAGGAATCAGTTTTTGTTCAGTCTGGTTCACCCATCACATTCCCCAGCATGTCCCTTAATGCATGTCCCATTACCCAAGAGAATTGCAAAGAAGGGCAGAGGAAGGGAGGGAGGGAGAGGGAGAGAGAGAGAGAGAGAGAGAGCAAGAAACCAGGGGAGAGGGTAGGTGGAAAGGAAGAGGGGTGGGGGGAGTGAAGAGAGAAGCCAAAGGGGAGAA
>NC_057727.1:66973340-67013009 GCF_004010195.1 Chiloscyllium plagiosum
GTGTAAGGAGGACAGAGAAAGAACGAGTGGAAAGAGGAAAGCTGAGAGAGAGGGAGAGCTGGCAAAGGAGAGAAAACAAATCGGGAACTGGAGATGGAGAGAAAAGGGAAGGAAGTGATGTCGGAAATGGAATGGAATTTTCAAGAGAAAATAAAACATTTCTAACAAGGAAACACTGAATATGTTGGGTGGGATAATAATAGAATGTAAAAAGAGTGCTGTAAGTTTAATCTCCATTGCTCTCAGTTATTATTAACTCATTGCCTGGGAATCATACATCTTCATTTATGTGGTCTCAAAGTGCAAGTTATTCACTGAACACGCATTGACAGACACTGTCAAATTTCAAACTCTGTAAGATACCAGCTTGATTCTGAGTTCTAATAAAACGCATGTCGAAATTATTTTTCTACACCAAACCTCAAGTGCCACATTGTTCAAAGAAATGAATGTTTATTGACTCTGTGCCTATTTAAACAGGGGAGATTGCCATGTGGTGTTCTACATATCCACCCCTCGAACTGGGCCCATTCCTGATTGTATACCTTTAACTTTAAAAAATAGAATGCATTCCTCACCTTTTCTTTCCATTACTGACTTAGAAACATAGTAATTGAGACATACAGCATGACAACAAACTCTTTGGTCCAACCCATCCAAGCAGAGATATTCTAAATTAATCTAGTCCTATTTGCTAGCATTTGGCCCAGATCCCCTCTAAACCCTTCCTATTTATATACTCATTCAGATGCCTTTTAAACGTTGTAATAGTTCCAACCTTCACCACTTCCTCTGGCAGGTCATTCCATACACCCTCTCAATGAAAAAGTTGCCCCTTAGGTCTCTTTTAAATCTTTCTCCTCTCACCAGTGCCTCTAGTTTTGGACTCCCCTACCCTGGGGAAAATTCCTGGACTATTCACCCTTGATTTTCCCAAAGTGTTTGTAACAATTCGTGACATTTAAAATATCACCGAAGGCACAAAAACACAAATTATAGTTGTGGTTGATGTAACTCGGACCCAGTCAACATGCCTGAATGGTTTCTGTTCCTCAGCTTCCCATCTTAAGGGGCTCAAAAGTCTACTCCTGTTCTGATGCTCTCGTTTCTTTCTGTCTAATTGCACCAAATTCTCCACCAAACCATGATCACGTTTTCGCCACAATAATTTTCGTTGGTTAAGAGTGGAATCCCAACATTGATCCCAGTGAAACTGACCAAAGCAAGACCCTCACAAGGAGGAGAAAATGATGCTGCAAAGTTAGAGTCAAGAGTGTGGTGCTGGAAAAGCACAGCAGGTCAGGCAGCATCCGAGGAGCAGGAAAGTCGACATTTCGGGCATAAGGCATTCATCAGGAATTCCTGATGAAGGCCTTACGGCTGAGACATCAACTCATTAGATATGGGGCCCAAAAAATTCACAAAGTCTGAACAGAGCCTCATACAGCCTCAGCCCTGCATCCCTGCTCCTGTATTTAGAGCCCTCTCAAAATGCATGCTAACATTACATTTGCTTTCCTAACTAATGGAACCCATCTGCTAACCTTGAGAGAATCCTGAACAGGGCCTCCTGAGTCCCCTTGTACTCCAGATTTTTGAAGCCTTTCCCATTTAGGAAATGGTCTGCACTTCTCTTCCTGCCAAAGTGCATAGCCTCACACTTTCCCGTGTTGTATTCCATCTGTCACTTCTTTGTCCACTCTTGAGTCATAGAGTCATGCAGCACAGAAACAGACCCTTTGGTCCAACAGTCCATGCTGAACATAATCCCAGGCTAAACTAGTCCAACTTGCCTGCTCCAGGCCTATATGCCATCAAACCTTTCCTATTCATGTACTTATCCAAATGTCTTTTCAACGTTGTAATTGTAATTGCACCCGCATCCACCACTTCCTCAAAAAGTTCATTCCACGGGTAAATCACCTTCTGTGTAAAACAATTGCCACTCATGTCCTTTTTAAATCTCTTCTCTCACCTAAAAGATGTTCCCCCTTGTCTTGAAATTCCCCCATCCTAGGGAAAAGACAACTACTATTAGCTCTATCTATACCCCTCATTATTTTATAAATCTCTATGAGGTTGCCTCTCAACCCGCTATGGTCCAGCTAAACAAGTCCCAGCCTATCCAGCCTTTCTTTAAAATATAAACCTTCAATGGCCAGCAACATCCTCATAAATCTTTTCTGAACCCTCTCCAGCTTAATAATATCCTTCCTATAACTGGGCAACCAGAACTGGACAAGTATTCCAGAAGAGACCTCATCAATATCCTATACAACCTCAACATGATGTCCCAATTCCTATACTCAAAGGACTGAGCAATGAAAGCAAGCATACCAAACACCTTTTTAACCACCCTATGTGTGACTACCTGCACTCCTGGTCTCTCTGTCCTACAACACTACCCAAGGTCCTACCATTAATTGTATAAGCCCTATCCTTGTTTGTTTTACCAAAATACAATAGCTGGCATTTATCCAGATTGAACTCCATCTGCCATTTTCCAGCCCATTGACCCATCTGTTCAAGTGAGCCCTTTGTAATCTGCCTGTCAAAGTCGTTCTGCAACATCTCTGCCTCCTCAACAATACTTGTCCCTCCACCTATCTGGTGTCATCTGCAAATTTAGCAACAACGTCCTTGGTCCCTGCATCCAGATTATTAATGTATAACGTGAATAGTTGTGATCCCAAAACTGACTCCTACAGAACTCCAGTAGTTGCCGGCTGCCATCTTGAAAAAGACGCCTTTGTCCCCACACTGTGCCTTCTGCTGGTCAGCCCATCCTCTATCCATGCCAGTACCTTACTCCGAACAACATGGAGTGTTGTCTTATTTAGCAACCACCTGTGCAGCACCTTGTCAAAAGCCTTCTAGAATTCAAAATAGATCACGTCCACTGGCTCCCCTTTGTCTAACTTGTTTGTTACCTCCACAAAGAATTCTAACAGATTTGTCAGGCATATCACCCCTTGATGAAGCTGTGCTGACACAGCTCTATGTTACCATGCACTTTCAAGTACTTGGCAATCTCATCCTTAATTGTACCAATGATCAAGGTCAGGCTAACCAGTCTGTAAATTTTCCATCTTCTGTTTCCTTCCCTTCTTAAATGGGGTGTTAGCGTAGCCATTTTCCAGTCCTCTATGATCACTCCAGTGATTTTAAAAAGATCGCCACCAATGCATCCTCAATTTCCTCAGCTATCACCTTCACAACTCTGATCCAGGTGATTTATCCACCTTCAGAACGTTTAGCTTCCCCAGCATCTTCTCCTTAGTGAGGGCCACTACATTCACCTCTGCCCTCAATCTGTCTTGAAGTTCTGATATGTTGCTGGTATCTTCCACCAAGAAGACTGATGCAAAGTATGCATTCAGTTCCTCTGCGAGGTGTTTTTGTTTCCTATTACTACTTCTCCAGCTTCATTTCTCAGCCGTCCAGTGTCTGAACTTGTCTCTCTATTACCTTCTACATCAGTCAAAAACTTCTTACAATCTTATTTTACATTGCTAGCTAGCTTACCCTCATATTTCATCTTCTCTTCCTATTGCTTTTTAGTTGCCCTCTGCTGGTTTTGAAAGGATTCCCAATCCTCCTGCTCTCACTGATCTTCACTGAATTCTAAGCTTTTTCTTTTGCTTTTACGCCTTATCTTCCCCTTAGTTTGTTTCTTCTTCCTAGAGATGAATCTCTGCTGTGCTTCCTGAATTATCCCCAGGAACCCCTGCCATTGTTGTCATCTTCCCTGCTCAGCTTCCCTTCCAATCAACTCCCTCATACCTTTGTAGTTAGCTTTACTCAGTTGTAATATCGTTACATCTGATTCTAGCTGTAGGGTGAATTCTATCACAGTATGGTCACTGTCCTCGAGGTCTTCCTGCACCTTAAGTTGCCTAAGTAAGTCTGCTTCATTACAAACCACCAAATCCAATGGGCTCTGCCACAAGCTGCTCCAAAATACCATCTCGTTGACATTCCCCAAATTCTTTTTCTTGAGATCTGCTGCCAACCTGATATTCCCAGTTCACCTGCATATTGAAGATCCCCCATGATTGTTGTAACAGTGCCTTGCTATCTCCTGATTTATTTTCAGTCCACATTCTGACTCTTCCAAGGAGGCCCGTTCACAACTTCCATCAGGGTCTTTTTTCATTTGTGGTTCCTCAACTCTACTCATCCAGATTCCACACCTTCTGATTCTCTACCACTTCTTGCTGTAGATTTATTTTCATTTCTTACTAACAAGGCAGCCCCACCCCCTCTGTCCATCTCCCTGCCCTTTCAATAAAATGCATATTTAGTTCCCAGCCCCAATCCCCTCGCAGCCACATCTCTGTACCACATCAATGCTAATTTCAATCTGCACTACAAGCTTATTTACCTTCTTATGCATGCTGCATCCTTTAAAGTACAGCACCTTCAGTTGACTGAAATCCTTCTGGGAGTTGTCCCCTTATCTGCTGCGCCTGAAGTTAGATTCCTGACCCTTCCCATATTCTCTGCCTATTTCTAGTTCTGGAAACTTTAAAAACGTCTCCTGAGCCATCACCGCTTTAACTAGTTGAAAGTTCTTATGATGATACAGTTCCCTCCTGTCCTAATACTGATGCCAGTGTCCCCCCAAAATGGAATTTCCCATGCTGCTCCTTTAGCGAAATATTTACATCCCTAACTTTCTTACCCAGAGATTACAACCTTTGAGGTCCTGTTTTGTAATTTTGTCCCTAATACCTGATATTCCCCGAACAGGAACGCTTGCCCTTGTTATTAGTGCCAATGTGGACCACAACAATTGGATCATCCTCCTCCTGCTTCAGGATCCTTTCAAGTTGTCTTGAGATGTCCTTCACCTTGGCACCAGGTAGACAACAAGCTCAGCCGTGCTCACAAAGGACGCTAACTGTTCCCCGAATTATAGAATTACCCAACTGTTTGATTGGCTTCCTGGACCACGGTGCAGTGGTCAGTTTGACCAACCTTCCTGCAGACCCTTTCCTCATCCATACAGGGAGCAAATGCTTCATTCCTGTTGTAAAAGATCAAGAGCTGAGGCTCCTCCAATGCTATGTCAGGATCTCTTGACCTGCCTCACTTTTGTCACACTCTCCTGTGGCCAGATTCAAAACACTTAAATTATAGGGTGTAACCGCCTGGAACTCATCGTCAAAGTAATTCTCCCCCTCAGTGCCACAGTGTCTGTAGCTCGGATTCCAGCTCATCAACCCCGAGCTGGAACTGCTTAAAGTGCAGATACTTAATGAAGATGTGCTCACTGGCTCACAATGGGATTCAGCAGCTCCCATATCATGTATAAACAATACATCGCCTGTACTGTTTTTGCTGATGCAGTTAATTAGGTTTTAATTTATTGTTAAAAATATTATTTCTCAAATAGCTCCTGAATGATTATACTCCTTCCTGAGTCTACTACTACTTAGGGCAATCCATCCACAGAACTCTGTGCTGTTCTGTCCATCAGTTATTCTCAGGGGCCTGGATGGGACCTCATGCCCTGGAGACAAACATGAGAAGGATAGAATCCTGCTATCCCTCCTAATTTGGTTGCCAGATCACCATCCAGTTGCCAGGAAGCTATTCGCTGTATGGTTTGATTAGATTAGATTACTTACAGCATGGCCCTTCGGCCCAACAAGTCCATACCGACCCTCTGAAGCGCAACCCATTCCCCTACATTTACCCCTTCACTTAACACTACAGGCAATTTAACTTGACCAATTCACCTAACCTGCACATTTTTGGACTGTGGGAGGAAACCGGAGCACCCGAAGGAAACCCACGCAGACACAGGGAGAACGTGAAAACTCCACACAGAGAGTCGCCTGAGGCGGGAATTGAACCTGGGTCTCTGGCGCTGTGAGGCAGCAGTGCTAACCACTATGCCACCGTGCTGCCCACATTTTGCTGTTCTCTCTTATGTCCAGGCAAGCATTGTTCCATCAATCAAAACTGGTTAACTAAATTGTCATTAAATTGTCTGTTGGACCTCAACCAAGGGGGCGGCATGGTGGCTCAGTGGTTAGCACTGTTGCCTCCCAACACCAGGATCCCAGGTTCAATTCCAGCCTTGGGCAACTGTCATGCATGGAGTTTGCACATTCTCCTCATGTTTCTGGTTTCTGGTTTCCTCCCACAGTCCAAGGATGTGCAGGTCAGGTGGTTTGGCCATGGTAAATAGCTCATAGTGTTAGGTGTATTAGTCAAAGGGGGCTGGGTTGCTCTTCGGAGGGTCAGTGTGGACTTGTTGGGCCGAAGGGCCTGTTTCCACACTGTAGGGAATCGAATCTAAACACAGATTGGCTTCATATTTGCCGATGGTATTTTGCGTTTTCTTTTTGTAGGATGTGGATGTGAGTCAACATTTGTTGCCCATTCTTTGATCTGTGTTATATAAGAGCTGACCACTTTGTTGTGTGTCTCAAGTCACATCAGGTATTGGTCAGACCAGGTAAGGAAAACATATTTCCGTCCTTAAATGACAATCATGAATTGGGGTGTTTAGTTTTCACAACAATCGATGATGTTGTCAGTCACTGTTCCTTGAAGAAGCTTTCAATTCTAGATTTTATGAACTGAATTTAAGTTTCACCAGCTGCTGCTGTGAGGATTGAATGCATGTCTCCAGAGAGTTAGGCTTTGTGTTTGGATTTCAAGTCCAGCGACCTGATCATGCTGCACCACCTTCCACCACAAAACTACGCTACAGCATTAAGCCATTGCCTGTGAAGAACTCTCGGATATTTCAAGGACACATATAAATGTGAGCAGTTCGGTTAGGAACACAGGTACCAACTCAAACTCCAGTGATTATCTCATTCAAGTTGCCAACTCGACTCAACTCCACTTCCAAGTTGAGCATCTGAAATCTGTCCCTTTCTCTGTGCACCTTAGTTCTCAGTTCAGGTCCTTTGTTGATATTCATCTGAGTGGCCTCTCTTCTGATTCTCAGGTAGAGAACAAGATGACTTAAATAAACCCCAGGAACATTGAGGCATTTCATATTTTGTGAAATTCCTCAGATCAAGGTAAACCTGAAAGACGATATGATTTTAAATGGATTCATTGTCCATTTTGTTATTGTAAAATACCAAAGCAGAATCAATGCTAATCTCCCTCGTAGTGTTCTGATCTCACAGTCTATATTAAAGAGAAAGGAACACACAAAAGGTGTTTTATGATTGTGTGACATTTAGAATGGGTTCTCCATGCAATAATTGCTCATTCCCTCATAAGATATCCCACCTCTGTTACTGAAAGCTAACCATTCCAACTTGCAGGATAGTTTACCATCTGCATACTGTTGCAGAGTTTATGGGAGTTTGTGGGTGGCTGTAGGAGTTGTGAAAAGCTGACTAAGTCAACAGGAAGTGCTAATGGATATTGTGAAAATGTTCGTGTGCTTCACAATGACTTCTGGGTTTGCCAAGTGCACACAGTCATCTAGATTATCGTTACAGAATCACAGAGTCATAGAGCTCTACAGCATAGGAGAAGACCCTTCGGCCATTCGAATCTATGCTGGTCAAAAGCAACCACCTAACCATACTAATCTCACTTTCCAGCACTTGGCATGTAGCCTTGCATGCCTTGACATCCAAGAGTATTTCTAAATATTTCTTAAATGTTATGAAAGTTTCTGCCTCAGCCACGCTTACAGACAGTGAGTTCCAGATTCTGATCCATTGCTGGGTTAAAAAAAAAATCCACACATTCCCTCTAAAGCTCCTGCCCCTATCTTTAAATCTATGCCTCCTGGTTCTTGATCTCGCCTGCAAGGGGAAAAGTTCACTTGCATCTACCCTGTCTATATTCTTCATGATTTTATACATCTCAATCATATTCTCCTCTGCTCAAAGGAAAACAAGCCCAGTCTGTCTTATCTCGCTTCATAACTAAAGCAGAAACCTAAAGAAACAGTTCCACTGCCGAAACGTCCTAGGAGGTTCTCCAGTACTTACTGAAGTTAGAATCCTAATCCAGGGTGAGCTGTACCTCTTCTGCAATCTGACCACCATGACGATGTATCTTTTGCCAACACAGCTTCAGCAACCTGCCTTATGAGGAAGAGTCAATCAGAGACTCAAAACACAAAATAGACCCTTTGGTCCAACGAGTCCATGCTGAACATAATCCCAAACTAAACTAACCCCACCTTGCCTGCTCCTGGCCCATATCCCTCTAAACCTTTCCTATTCATGTATTTTTCCAAATTTCTTTTAAACATTGTAATTGTGCCCACATTCATCAGAAGAGGGAATGCGGAAAGAGGAAGAGTCATAGAGTTACAGAATCATACTGTTGTACAGCATGGAAACCAAACTCTTTTGTCCAACTCATCCATGCTGCCCAGACATCCCAATGTTACCAAGTTCTATTTGCCAGCCTTTGGCCTATATCTCTCTCCAAACCCTTCCTATTCATATACCCATCCAGATGCCTTTTAAATGTTGCAATTATACCACCCTCCGCCACTTCCTCTGGCAGCTCTTTCCATACATGCGCCACCCTCTGCATGAAAAAGTTGCCCCTCAGGTCCTTTTAAAATCTTTCCCCTCTCACTCTAAACCTATGCCGTCTAGTTTTGGATTCCCCTACCCTGGGCAGTCTCTTGTCTGCTTACCCTATGCATGCCCCTCATGATTTTATAAACATCTTATGATGTCACCCATCGGCCTCTAACGCTTCAGTGATAAAAGCTCCAGCCTATTGTCAGGAGGAAAAATTGTGAGTTCTTTGCTGCCTTCCACCAATCACCTTCTACCTACCACCGCATCCTACAAGAAAGAGAGAAGAATGATGGCAATGTGTATGGTGTGATGTGTATGGAATAGCCAAAGGCATGTGCATCCAGTGTGATGTCAATGTGAGTCTGACAGCAACTATCTATGCGAGAGCATAGGGTGGTGTGTGTTAGTGGGGTTGTTGGAAATTGAGCACTGTGTGGGGAGTGTGGGAAGATACTGTGTGGTATCCTGTCACCAATTCACCTTTTATTTACACGTGTATAGCTCTCCCTGACTTTAGCAAAGCCTTTGACAAAGTTCAGCATGGTAGACTGATTAGTAAAGTTAAATCATATGGGATTCAGGGAGAGCTTGCCAATTCGATACAAAATTGACTTGATGGTAGGAGACAGAGGATAGCTGACCCAGCTTCCTCAGAGCCAGCTCTCAGACTGAGCAGAACTTCTGTCACTCCTGTTTGTCTCTGTCAGCCAGTGCTCACTGATTGAACCAGATTAACAGCCTCCATCAGGGAACTCATGTTCCATGAGGTCCAGCTTGCTGAGCTGGTTACAACCACTACAGGGGCTGTTAGTGGAATATGGCAGTTGAAGAATCACTCATGAAGTCATTGGAATTCTTCAGACTATCCAGATTGGTGAGCATTTGCTCCCACTGCCTTTGCAGTGTCCATGTGGATTGCCTCCTGATCCCCATGACTGAATGTACTCTCCTGTCCTTTCAGTGTATTTGAGAAGCAAGACACTTTAAGCTGTAGCACCATTCATCAGATTTTCTTTTTCCTTATGTGTTTCCGAATGAAATAATACAGCCCAAAGTCCCATCCCCTTTAAGGAGTGCAGGTTACCTTTAATTGATGCTAACCAGGCAGATATTTTCTAATGTGTTCAGAGATATTGGTGCATACCTCAGGAGCAGGTGGGATGTGAAGCCAGGCTGCCTGCCTCAGAGGTAGAGGAGCTCCTAACTGTGAATAAGCTCAGGTTTCCTATTGTATCCACAGGCAACATCCTGGTAAATGCTTTCTGAACGCTCTCCAGTTATATAATATCCTGCCGATAACAGGATGACCAGAACTGTGCACAGTCCACCAGAAAAGGTCGCACCAACATTCCTGTATGGCCAAAACTGGACACAGTAGGGCAGAGCTTTAGATATTGTCTGCAAGGACTTTAGTAAAGCCTTTGACAACGTTCAGCATGTTAGATTGATTAGTAAAGTTAGATCATGTGGGATTCAGGGAGAGCTTGCCAGTTGGATATAAAATTGGCTTGATGGCAGGAGACAGAGGATAGCCGACCCTCATAATGGAGAAATTGTGGTGATGAGGAAAGGTGAAGTAGGTTGGGCCTGTGCTCATTGGAGTTCAGAAGAATGTGAGGAGACATTAGTGAAACATAGAAGATTCCTCCAGGATTTGACCCTGTAGAGGCAGAGAGGTTGTTTCCTTTTGTGGGGCAGTCTACATCTCAGAGTAAGGGGGACGCCCATTTATGGCAGAGATGAGGAGGAATTCCTTTTCTTGGGAAGCGAATCTGTGGAATTCTTTACCACAGAGAGCTGGGACATGAAGTATACTCAAGACTGAGACGGACAGGTGTTTCATCAGCAATGGAATCAAAGATTAGGGTGAAAAGGCAGGAAAGTGAGGTTGAGTATTATCATCTCTCCAGCCTGCAGGCACTCTGCCTCTATTCCTGATGAAGGGCTCTTGCCCGAAACGTTGATTTTCCTGCTCCTTGGATGCTGCCTGAATTGCTGTGCTTTTCCAGCACCACTCTAATCTAGAATCTGAGTATTACCAAGTCAGCCACGATCGAATTGAAATGTCAGACCCCTCTTCCCATTAAAAACAAGGCTGCAAAGCAGCTGGCATACCCTGGGGGTGGTCTCGGTGAGAATGGGACCTCTGCTCCTCAGCAGCGCCACACCTCAGTAATGGTCACTGCCAGGATTGCAACAAAGTGCATGGTTGAAGAAGACATGGGTCTTAGAGCGAGGCAACACGAAGGTGTTGG
Organism: Chiloscyllium plagiosum; assembly: GCF_004010195.1. NCBI lineage: Eukaryota > Metazoa > Chordata > Chondrichthyes > Orectolobiformes > Hemiscylliidae > Chiloscyllium > Chiloscyllium plagiosum. The sequence continues at coordinate 66,984,124 of NC_057727.1, forward strand.
GAATTGGTGGGTGGTGGGGGTGGGGTGTAGTGGGGGAGTCATGGAGGTGGGGCTTTGGAGGAGAGGTGGTAAGGACAGTGGAGAGGTATTATCCTGGCTGGGGGTAAGGTGCAGCCGCTGAGGCACAGAGGACACCACCTGACACAGAGTCTACAGAGACTCACGGAAAATGAACCCCGATTCCCTATCTGCATTTGAAACAGTGAAATTTGAAAAAAACACACTCAATCCTGCCCATATGCCCGTGCCCACTGCCTTGTGGTGTGGGCAATACATTTGTTCACTGATTTGACTTGGTAACAAAATTTATTCACCATTTATCGTTTAATTAAAATTGGTGAGCAGACTTCTTGTTATGGGAGCATCTGTTGGGGGGAGTGGAAGGGAAGGGGGTGATGTTGCCAACTCCCGTATCTTACTTGTTAGTGGAGAACTAGAGATGACACAGATATTGTTCCCAGTGGTGGATGGGTCAGGGAAGAGGAGGAGGTGACAGGAGATCTGGCAGAGGTGGAAGTAGGCAGTTGGTGTGATTGAGTGGGACGTTCACTCAGGATTGAGCCTGGTTCAGTCTCTGTGAGGGGGCTGGAGCGACCCTAAGGGAGTCTTGGTAATGAACTTGAAGCAGAGATACTTAAACACCCTCATCATGATGATGAGCTGATCTTTGTTGGAAGTAGACACAGCAGACAAGAATGACTCAGACAATATTGGGTGGAACAGTAATATCTGTCTCTGAATTCTTAGATGTTTTTAGAACTTCACAATGATCAAAAGTGAGGAACATTGGTGAGGTAAAACAACCATTTCAAAAGAAGAAGTGAATTACAATTTTAAAAGTTCTGAATTGGTCGAGATGTGGCAGAAGGAGAGGCAGGCAAAGTAGAGACCCCAGCACACAGACAGGGGGACTCCACAGAGAGCAGAGAGTATCCGATAGCACCAGTATTTTGACACAGTGAAGGTTGTGACGCTGACTTTCCACACACCGTCTAAGCTGTGAATTCCTTCGGGCTCCGCAATCACATCTTCAAAATCTATCTGTGGACACTCAATAGGCCACGTGCCACAATCAGGATGCTAAGTTATCTGCATTACTTTCAAAGGATTTGGATTAAACTGTGTGCCTGCTACCACAGAGTTAACGAACATTTAGTATTTTCCAAAATTATCGCTGCTCCAAGACTTAATTACTCTCACCAGAGTAAAAATTGTGAAAAAACGAATGACAGAAACAAAAAAAATACCAAACTGCATGTTTCAAACCTTGATTAAAAAAAAAGCAGAATGGATCCAAATCTATGTTAAAAGTAATATTTATGCAGTCACAGAATGGAAGAGGGGAGCCAGATTGACAGAAAGGGGAAAGTTCTATCACAGCAGGAATCAGCTGAGATTAAATTGTTTCAATCTAGGTGTGAATTGATTTACAAATGAGAATGAAATGAAGATATACACTTCTTGGCTTCTCTAATTATGAGAGATTGCCAAATCTGGTCGGCGTTATGTAGTCACAGATTCAAGGGTGCCAGAAAATAAATGCCAAACAACTTGTACTCCTTTTATGCATTTTAAAAATACAAACTTGCACATTATTACAATGCTGTAAAATATTTTATTGAAACAGGCCATTCAGGCCAACAGATCCTTAGTGATATTTATGTTCCATATCTCCTCCAACATGCCTTTGTCTAACTCTATTGACAAATGCCTCTCTCCCTGATATGTTTAACCAATTTCCCCTTAAATGCCTTGACACTGTTTGCCAACTCTCTGAGGTCCTTGCCTCCTCATCCTAAACATTCTATGAGTATTTTCTCCTGAATTCCCTATTCCATTTATTTGTGAATATCTTGCATTTGTAACCCGCCCATTCTAGTTCACTTGCCCAAACTGACAGCATCAGCTCAGTGTCCCCAGTTACAAACCCTGTTATAATCCTGATGGTCAGGTCACCTCGCAGTCAATGGCTTCTTCAGTCTTTCCTGATTGCTAAAGCCTCTAGCTTCCAGTATCATCTGAGAAAATCTCACCATCATCATCATAATATGGCAACTATGATTCAACAATGTATTTTAACTGCGATGTAACCAAGACTCAAAATAAGTTTTATGTAACTTCTTTGTTTGTCAATTCTATCAAAGCCCAAACTCTTTGTTTTTCTTTCCCTACTTGTGGAGAACCCTAACTCCAGATACCTTGATTCCTCTAACCCCATTTTTCAAGATGTGACCCCCTTGGACTTCCTGCCACTTCACTCTGAACTATGTTAAAGTTACATTCAAGATTATTCCCCTATTCTGCTTCTATTAATATCTTCCTGTGCTTCATCACAGTTCAAACTCACTGCCTGAAGGCAGATCCTCAATTCATTGTCTACTGACACTTCACCCTGAACTGTTTGTCCTGGCAAATTTTCATAAAATTCCTACAGTGCATAAAGAGGCCGTTCAGCTCATCGAGTGTGCACTGAATCTCTGAACGACACCCCATCCGGACCCAAATACCCATCCTATCCCTGCATTTACCATGACTAATCAACCTAGTTGATTAGTTGTGGACACTATATGTTAGCAAGGCTACCTAACCCACAAATCTTTGTACTGTGGAAGGAACCAAAGCACCAGCTGAAACCCATGCAGACAAGGGGAGAATGTGCAAACTGCATACAGTCAGTCACCCAAGTCTAAAAGCAAACCCCAGTTCCTGGTGCTGAGGCAGCAGTGCTAGCCACTGAACCACCAGTCAGTACTGATGTCTGCCATTGTCTTCCACTCTCAGGGCATGGTGAGGAAGGGAGCCTCAAATCTTCCTTGGCCAGAGCAGGAACCAACCACATGCTGTTGATATTAACTTAAACCACACACTAGCTTCCAACTGACTGAGATAACCAGCCCTCTTGATCTCCATCTGTCTTAATCAGATCCCATTAGCATGAGCAAGCAATTAAGAATTCTAACATTATGCTGGCATTTTACTATAAGAGAATTTGAGTACAGGGGCAAAGAAGCTTTGCCTAAGTTTTACAGATTACTGTTGAGACCAGACCTGGAGTATAGTTCTAGTTGCCTTCCCTTATAAAGAGTATACTTGTCATGGAGGCAGTGCACGGGAGGTTCCTGGGATAGCGCGATTGTTCATTGAGGAAACTGGGCCGGCGTCACTGGAGTTTAGAAGAACGGACGACGATCTCACAGAAATGTGGAGCCTTAAAGGGATGGGCAGAGTACATGCTGAGATGATAGTTCCTCTGGTCGTAGGTTCTGAAAACAGGGACGCAATCTCAGAGGACTACTGTAGAGGACTGTGGAAGCTCAGTCATCGAGTAAATCTAAGAGAGAGACTGATAGATTTCCAGTTACTAATGGCATGAAGGGATATGAGACAGCATGAGAATATGGCATGGAGATAGCTGAGCATTGAATGGCAGAGCAAAATCTAGACATTGAATGGCTTACTCTTGATTCTAAATTCCTACTCACGAATATTGAAATTGTGCTTTTGATTTCTGAGTCCAACTATTTATTAAAATGGTGAACAGCAGCAGTCCCAGTATCAGGTCTGGTGAACTATCATTCCCATCATTGGCTGCATCATTCTGTTTTATGATACATGGCTAGCTTGCGATCCATTGTGCTACTTGCTGCTTGAAGCTATGTGCCTATCCCTGTCAGGAGCCTGCTACATATCAAACGGTTTTTTTGGAAATTCACCAATATTACAGGCATTGCATAAGTTTTATCTTCCATTTCTGTTATCAATCATTCAGTAAGGTTCATCTAGTGTGATGGCTCTTTTGAAATCAGTGCTGACTTCTCTTTGCTGTGCTTTCACTCTGTAGGTCATAGAGTCACAGGGTCATAGAGATGTACAGCATGGAAACAGACCCTTCGGTCCAGTCTTCTCTATTACCTCTTTGTGCTTTTTAGATCTTTTCTTTTAATGTCGTGTCAACTGTGTTAGTTTCCCTGGTTATTCAGTATTCGCTGGCTGTGAATTTTTCATGTCTATCTTTTTGCAGTGCATACCTCGGCTTGTCTTTCTGAAGTTATGTAAGCACTTTGCAACCAACGATGTACTTTGGAAGATTGTCAGTGTTATAGTGTAGGAAATGCAGACACTAATTTGTACAAAGCAAGTTCCCATAGACAGAGTTAAAATGTATGCCACGTTCATCTATTTTACGTGTTGACCTCTGCTCCTCCCCTAATGCTATGGGGTTCTTACATTTTTAAAACATTCATTCAAAAGATATGGGTTTCACTAACTGGGCCAGCATTCATTGGCCATCCCGAATTGCCTTGCCTGCAGTCCTTGGGGTTCAGGAACATCGATAGTGCTGCTAGGGACAACGTTCCAGGGTTTTGACCCAGTGTTAGTGAAGGAACGGCGATATATTTCCAAGTCAGAATGATAAATGGCTTAGAGGGGAACTTACTGGGGGTTGTGTCTTCATGTATCTGCTGCCCTCATCTATTTAAGTGACAGAGATTGAGGGTACGTAGAATTTCTGAAGAGTTTCTCAGGAGGCTTGGTGGTTTTCCGCAGTGCGTACACTGCTGCTGCTGCTGTGCATCAGTGATGGAGGGAGTGAACATTGAAGGTGTTATATGGGGTTCCAATCAAGCAGGCTGCTTTGTCCTAGTTGATACTGAGCCTCTTGAGTGTTGTTGGAGCTGCACCCATCCAGACAAGTGGAGAGTAGTCCATCACACCCCTGACTTGTGTCTTGTAGATGGTGGACAGGCTTTGGGGAGTCAGGAGGTGAATTACTCATTGTAGGATTCCTAAGCTCGCATGTTCTCTTGTAGCCACAATATTTATGCGGTTGGTTGAGTTCCAGTTTAGAATCTGGTCAGTGGTATTAGCCAGGACATTGACAGTGGAGGCATTCAGCAACAGTAATGTCATTGAATGTCAAAGAGTGTTGGCTGGGTTTTGTATTGTTAGAGATGGCTGTTGCCGGGCACCTATGGGGCACAAAGGTTACTTACCATTTGTCAGCCCAAGCCTGGATATTGTCCAGGTTTTGCGATATTTGGATGTAGCCTCTTTCAGTATCTGAGGAGTTGCAAACGTCACTGAACCTTGTGTAATTATCAGTGATAATCCCGACTTTAGGAGTGGGATATGAACCCACAACACTCTGAGTCAGAGATGAGGTTGCTAAAACAGTAACAAGGAGATCACTGTTGTTTATCAGTAAGAGGTGGCCAGGAAATTGATACCCATTGTGAGTCAGTTCATAATCCTTAGGGTCAAAAATTGAATGGAATATTCATCACCCTGTTGAAAAAAAGCAGAAGATGAGTCGGATCTCATTCTAGTGGGGACCCAATCAAAAGTTTGATTTGACAGTTCACATTTCAGCTTAGAGATTCTGCCCAGCAGGAACACAGGAAAATGATAGGGCAGGCTGAGACTATAAAGCACGGGTTAAAGTCATGACAGTGAGTTCAGAATGAAAAATTCTGCCAGTGGCTGAAATGTTCTTTACCTGCCATTTGTATCTCGGTGTGACCCTAATGTCAGCAGCCAAAGGGGAGACAGGATTAGGGTTAGGATTAGGGATAAATTAGGGTTAGGGTTATGCCATGATTACTGCAATGATATTGGTGGGAGCCCTCTGGAAATTGAAGATCTTGAGAACGCAGGCATAACGCACAGGAGGTGGACAATCTCCTTTATCATGGTTGCTGGAGGCAATAGGATTAATGGTAGAGGGGACGCGGAGCCACTGCCCACCCTGGTAGTGTAATAAGGGGATGCCTCTAGGGCAATTGCCACGTGTTTCTGCTCCACTTGGGTGCACAATGGTGCCTCTATGGCTTCCTGAGGAAAAGGAGCAACTGGAGGGACATTCAGTTGTCCATCTCTCATTTAGCCACTGCTGTATGCAGCCCATGACCAGGGTGTAGGAGTGCAGATCAGAGCACATGTTAATTGTATGAGAACTCTCCACCTCAACCTGATATTCATCAAGCTCTCCACGGAGGAAGCCATGAAAGGAATCCAAGGATGTAGAATATAAAGCGAGAAGCGTCCCTCCATGTCAGAGAGTTTTACAGCCATTGAAGCTCTTCTGAACTGTTACAGGCAATACGGCAGCAAATCTGTCCCATAATTCCCTATAATAATGGCTAGGCAATCTGTTGGATTAGAGTGGTGCTGGAAATGCAGAACAGGTCAGGCAGCATCTGAGGAGCAGGAAAATCAATGTTTTGGCCAGGAGCCCTTCATCAGGTATCTTCCTGATTAGAGCGGTGCTGGAAATGCACAGCAGGTCAGGCAGCATCCGAGGAGCAGGAAAATTGACATTTCGGGCAGGAGCCCTTCATCAGGAATCTTCCTGATGAAGGGCTCCTGCCCGAAATGTCAATTTTCCTGCTCCTCGGATGCTGCCTGACCTGCTGTGCATTTCCAGCACCACTCTAATCCTGACTCTATTCTCCAGCATCTGCAGTCCTCACTTTCGCCAATCTGTTGGATTTATTGTTTGAGTTCAATTTGCGTATGTTGTTTTTGCATTGATGCATAATCCTGCAGTCAGTCTAATTCATTTATGCATTCTCAGGATGTGGCTATTGCTGGTTCAGCCCTGATTCGTAATGACCCGGGAGAAAGGTGGCGATGAACTATGTTCTTGAACCATTGCAGTCCTTTGGGAATAGACAAGAAGGGATGGGGGTTGGGATTGGGGGGGGGGGGGGGGGAGGTGACTGGATTGTAACCAATAGGAGCCCAGAACAACCAAAGGGTGGCAATGGAGGTGAGGTATCAGAGTGAATCATATTCTGACCTGATTTGTCAGCCTCTCCTATGACTGCTGTCTGTGAATTGCTCAATAAAATAAATTAAATTTACCTTTAAATCACCAGATGAAGAGCTGGAACCTGGAAATGTTTGTTGTTTAATCTAATTGTTGTGCCACGGATTTTTCATCAGAACATCCACTTCTTAAAATGGAAGGATGTATACCAGGAGGTTCCACAGGGGTCAGACTCTTTTGTGAATATAAAATGGACATGCGGGTCATAATTGCCGAATTTTCAGATGAGATGGAAATATTATAAACAACTAAAAGAATAGCTGCATTCTTAAGGAAGATGAAATAACCTGACACATGGCAAGTGAAATTTAACACAAGAGGAGAATTGAAATGATATTTCTTGCTAGGAAGACTGAGAGAGGTAACATAGGCGAAATAGTGCCAGTTTTAAGGAGGTGGAGGAACGTAGACATATGGTACAATACAATGATCTTTGAAGTTTGAAAAACAGGTTGACAATCCTTAACTTGATTGAATTTTTTGAAGAAGTAACAAAGAGGATTGATGAGGGCAGAGCGGTAGATGTGATCTATGCGGACTTCATTAAGGCATTCGACAAGGTTCCCCGTGGGAGACTGGTTAGGAAGGTTAGATCACACTGAATAGAGGGAGAACTAACCATTTGGATACAGAACTGGCTCAAAGGCAGAAGACAGAGAGTGGTGGTGGAGGGTTGCTTTTCAGACTGGAGGCCTGTGGCCAGAGGTGTGCCGCAAGGATCAGTGCAGGGTCCACTGCTGTTTGTCATTTGTATAAATGATTTGGATGTGAACATAGGAGGTGTGGTTGTTAATTTGCAGATGACACCAAAATTAGAGGTGTAGTGGACAGCAAAGAAAATTTACCTCAGTTTACAACTGATCAGATGGGCCAATGGGCCGAGGAGTGGCAAATGGAGTTTAATTTAGATATATGTGAGGTGCTGCAGTTTGGAAAAGCAAACCAGGACAGGGCTTATACACTTAATGGTAAGGTCCTGGAGAGTGTTGCTGAACAAAGAGACCTTGGAGTGAAGGTTCACAGTTCCTTGAAAGTGGAGTTGCAGGTAGATAGGATAGTGAAGGCATTTGGTATGCTTTCCTTTATTGGTCAGAGGAGTTGAAAGACCATGTTACAGCTGTACAGGACATGGGTTGGGCCACTTTTGGAATACTGCATGCAATTGAATGATGTTGTGAAACTTGAAAGGATTCGGAAATGATTCACAAGGATGTTGCCAGGGTTGGAGGATTTGAGCTACAGGGAGAGGTCGAACAGGCTGGGGCTGTTTTCCCTGGAGTGTCAGAGGCTGAGTGGTGATCTTATAGCGTTTTATAAAATCATAAGGGACATGGATAGGGTAAATCAACAAGTTCTTTTCCCTGGGGTGGGGCAGTCAAAAACTAGAGGGCATAGGTTTAGGGTAAGAGGGGAAATATTTAAAAGGAACTTAAGGGGCAACTTTTTCACACAGACAGTGATGCATGTATGGAATGAGCTGCCAAAGGAAGTGGTGGAGGCTGGTGCAATTACAACTTTTAAAAGGCATCTAGATGGGTATATGAATAGGAAGGGTTTAGAGGGGTATGGGCCAAGTGCTGGCAAATGGGACTAGATTAATTTAGCATATCTAGTTGGCATGGATAAGATGGACAGAAGGGCCTATTTCTGTTGCTTTATTCATAAAGTACTTAAGCAAGAAGTTATGTAAAATCCTTTATAAAACATTGGTTAGGAGTTGGCTGGAGTGTTACATTCAGTGTTGGACACCACTCTTGAGGAAGGATGAGGCTTTGGAAAGGGTCCAGAGGAGATTTACTAAAACTGTTCTCAAGATGATATACTTCAGTAATGTGGGGATATTTGGCTGTTGGCCTTAGAGCAGAGAGATTAAGAGAGAATTTGATATAGTGGCGCCTTTGGTTTAGATGTCGAAGGAAGGAATTACAAAGACAGCATTTGTAACTTTTTAAGAGAAAGGAAAATTATGTTTGACAAATTTATTAAGTGCTTATTGAGGCGGTAAAAAGCAACATTGATAAAGGGGAATGAGTAGGTAAAATGCATTTGAATTTCCAAATGGATTCAATATGTTGGTTGAAGTTTATTGTAGAAGATAAAAGTTCTTAGTTTTGCTGGTGAGGTACTAACATGGATCGAGCTTTGTCTAACTAACAGGAGACAGTGAGTTAGGATAAATGGCTTGTTTTCAGGTTGGTAAATGGTCGTACATAGAGTCTCATCATGTTCACTGCTGGGACCTCAACTTTGTAGCAATGACTTGGATGGACAGACTGATTGTATTGATGAAGGGCTTTTGCCCGAAATGTCGATTTTGCTGCTTCTTGGATGCTGCCTGAACTGCTGTGCTCTTCCAGCACCACCAATCCAGAATCTGGTGTCCAGCATCTGCAGTCACTGTTTTTACCTACCTGATTGTATTGTAGCCCAGTTTGCTAATGATGCAAATATAGTTAGCAACTCAAAGTGTGAGGATGATACAAATAATCTGAAAGGAATATAGATAAGTTTAACACGTGGGCAAAATATTTTCGGTTGTCATTTTTGGCAGGAAGCATAGAAAAACAGTATATCATTTGATGGAGTGAGATTGCAGAAATCTGGAAAGAAATCTGGATACCATGGTAGATTAACCGAAAAACATTTGTATGTAGAGATCGAAAAATGATAAGGAAGACAAATGGAGTGTGCTGTAATGGAAATGGAATATGTAAGTAAGGAGGTGTCATGGCAGATTTACAATGCATTGGTGAGACCACACTCAGAGTACTGTGTATATTTTCGGACAGCTTTCATAAGGAGGAATATACGCGCATTGAATGTAGATCATAGAAGCTTCGTTGATGATTCCTGAGATAAGGGATTTGTTTTACGGGGAAAGGTTAGGCAGCTTGGCTCCATACTCAATTGAGTTTAAAAGAAGTAGGGGTAATCGCATGTAAATACATAAAATTCTGAGCATCCTTGACAGGGTCATTGAAGGGACAATGGTATACCTCCTCCCCTCACCACCAGGATTTTCAGACCAGCTGTCATCGTTTTAAAAATAAGGGGTTTTCCATTGAAGAGATTTGTGTAAGGTGGGTGATTGAATATATTCTTGGGTTAATTGGGCAGATTTTTGTGAGTCGAGAATTATAGGGGGCGCTGACAGGAGGGTGGAGTTAAGGCCTCAATCAAATCTGCCATAGACAGCACAGAAACAGGCCCTTCGGTCCACCCCGTCCATGCCGACCAGGTACCCTAATCTAATCTAGTCCCATTTGCCAGCACCTTGCCCATATCCCTCTAAACCCTTCCTATTCATGTACCCATCCAGATGCTTTTTAAATGGAGGGTTGTAAATGTCCCAACCTCCACCACTTCCTCTGGCATTCCGAACATGCACCACCCTCTGCGTGAAAATGTTGCCCCTTAGGTCCCTTTTAAATCTTTCCCCTCTCACCTTAAACCCATGCCCCCTCTAGCTATGGACTCCCCTACCCTGAGAAAAAGACCTCGACTATTTAGCCTATCCATGATGTCATAAACCTCTCTAAGATCACCCCTCAGCCTCCGATGCTCCAGGGAAAACAGCCCAGCCTGTTCAGCCTCTCCTTATAGCTCAAACCCTCCAACTCTGACAACGTCCTTGTAAATCCTTTCTGCACCCTCTCAAGTTTAACGACATCTTTCCTGTAGCAAGGAGACCAGAACTAATGATAGGCCTAACCAATGTTCCGTGATCTTATTGAATGGTGGAGCAGGCTCAACAGTCATCCTATGCTCTTATTTCTTAAGATATTCTGATGTTCTGTGAAATGGTATGGCCTGCCATTGCTCTGAGCTTTGAGGGGGAGCCTTATAATGGGTCAATTCCATTATAGCGAACAGAGAGCAAAACATTGAAAAGACAGCTCAATCGCCCAGTATGGGCCAGCCCATGAGAAATTCACCAGATAGTATGGAGTCCATTCTACAGAGCATACTTCAGCTCCCTTCGCTGCTGGTGGTCCGTGTCTGAAACAGAAAGTGTCCCTTCCCCTCACCTCGGGCACATAAGTGTTGCAAGTGCTGTCACTGTGTTTGTCCCTAACTGTTACTTTCCACTAAGCGAGGCACTCTTAAATAAAGCCAGCTATTACTTTGCATTAAGAAATCACCCCTGTTTTCTATCCCATTTACAAGGAATCTTTAGCTCGAATAAAAGTATCAATTAGTGAGATTTATGTGACATGGACACAGAGCTGATAAGCAATTTCACTGTCTGATTCACTTGCTGTACGATTCCAAGTGGAACACACCAGAGCCTATAATTCCACTCAAGCTGTGACTCATTAAATTACCGTTCTGCATTGTCTAAGCATCTGTCAAAATGCAGCTCTCCAATTATGCGTTAAACACACCGACTGACTAGGTTGTCGTCAGGCCTGTCGCATCTGAGGTGCTTCACCTCCTAACTTCAAGCTAATGAAAGGGGAGCATAGGAACAGGAGCAAGCTAACAGCCTCTGAAGCTTGTTCAGTGCAGTATGGTCAGTCTGTACCTGTGCCTGTTTGCCTCTGTGACACATTCAATTCCTCTTCTTGAGCTTGAACACCAGGCATTACGGTGTGCTAGTGAGGGAGTGCTGCACTGATGTTTCAGCAGAGATCTTTAACATTGGCACTTTATATCTTCTGGACATAACATTGAATTCAACAACTTCCGACCGTGTTGTGTTCCTTCCTGTTTACCCTTATAGTTGCCCATTTCCTGTTTACTGAGTGTTCGCTTTCAGTCAGAGTTCATCATTATTCTGTTTTCAGCTTTTTGAAAAATTCACTTGTGGGACATGGACAATGTTGGCTGGGCCAGCATTTATTGCTGGTCCCTAGTTGTCTTTGAGAAGGTGGTGGGGTGTTACCTTCTTGAACTGCCGCAGTCTGTGTGCTGTGGGTTGACCCACAGTGCTGTTAGGGCAGGAGTTTGATCCAGTGACAATGAAGGAACGACGATATATTTGCAAGTCAGGATGGTGTGTGGCTTGGAGGGGAACTTGCAGGTGATGGCATTCCCATGTACCTGCCTCCCTTGTCCTTCAAGATGGAAGTGGTCGTGGGTTTGGAAAGTGTTGTCTAAGGATCATTGGTGAAATTCTGCTATGCATCTTGTAAATAGTACACACTGCTGTTATTGAGTGTAGGTGGTGGAGGGACTGGATGTGTGTGGATGTGGTGCCACATGCAGGCTGCTTTGTTGTGGTTAGTGTTAAGCTTCTTGAGTTTTGTTGAAGCTGCCCCCATCCAGGCAAGTGGGGAGTGTTCCATCACACTCCTGACTTGTGTCTTGTACATGGTGGACAGGCTTTGGGAGACAGGAGGTGAGTTATTTGCTGCAGTATTCCTCGCCTCTGGCCAGCTCTTGTAGCCACTGTGTTTAGATGGGTGAGTCCAGTTCAATTCCTAGCCAGTGGATATTAATAATACAGAATTCATTAATGGTAACACCACTGAATGTCAAGAGGTGGTGGTTAGATTGTGATTTATTGGTGATGATCATTGTCCTGGCATTTTTGTGGCACACATGTTACTTGCCATTTGCCAGCCCAAGCCTGGATATTGTCCAGATCTTGTTGCATTTGAACATAGACAGCTTAGTATCTGAGGAGTCATGAATGCTGCTGATCCTTGTGCTATCATCAATGAATGCCCAAATGTCTGACCTTATAATGGAGGGAAGGTCATTGATGAAGCAGCTGAAGGTGGTTTGGCCGAGGACATGACCCTGAGGAACTCCTGCAGAGATGTCCTGGAGCTGAGATACTGAACTCCAACAATCACAACCATCTTCCTAAGTACCAGGTATCACACCAACCAGCAGATAGTTTGCCCCCTGATATCCAGTTTTGCTAGGGCCCCTTGATACTACATTCAGTCAAATGCGGCCTTGATGTTAAGGGCTGTCACTCTCCCCTCCCCTCTGGAATTCAGCTCTTTTGTCCACTTTCGAACCAAGGCTGTAATGAGGTCAGGAACTGAGTGGCCCTGGCGGAACTCAAAATGGGCATCATTGAGCAGGTTATTGCTGAGCAGGTGCTGCTTGATGGCACTGTCGATGACACCTTCCATCATTTTTCTGATGATCAAGAGTAGACTGCTGGGGCAGTCATTGGCTGGGTTGGATTGTCCTATTTTTATGTACAGGGCATACCTGGGCAATTTTTCACATTGTCAGGTAGATGTTGTAACTGATAGACCTTGGCTAAAGGAGCAGCAAGTTCTGGAACATAAGTCTTTTGTGCTATTGCTGGAATGGTTGTCTTTGCAGAATCTAGTGCCTCCAATCATTTCTTGATATCACGTGGTGTGAATTGAATTGGCTGAAAACTGGCATCTGTGAAGTTGGATCCTTTGGAGGAGGCCAAGATGGATGTATCATCCACTTGGCACTTCAGACTGAAGACTCTAATCTTCTAATCTTGATCAATGCCTCGTCTTCACTATGTGTTGCTTATAAGTCTAATACCCACTTCATTTCCTGTTTCTCCTTAACGTTTGTAAAATGTGGGAAATGTGGATGATGGAGATCTGAAACAAAAACTGAAAAGATTGGCAAAACTCAGTAGGCCTGACAGCACCTGTGGGGAGAAAGCAGGGTCAATATATTAAATTCAGTGGCTCTTCATCAGATGAAGAGATGAAGCTGAAGTATTCTGATGAAGAGTACACGTTGTTCCTACTGACAGTTGGCGGTGGAGGGAGTGAATGCTTATGGATTGTGCCAACCAAATGGGCTGCTTTTTCCTGACTTGTGCCTTTTAGATGATGAACATTCTGTGGAGAATCAGCTGGTCAGTTACTCTCTCTAAGATTCCTAGCCTCAAACTTACTCTTGCAGCCACCGTATTCACATGGCTAGTCTGAGTCAGTTACTCATCAATGGTAGCTATTAAGATGTTGATAGTGTAGGATTAATTGCGGGTGGTTGGGGGGGGGTGGGGGGGGGGGGGTGAGGGTAAACACTGAACACTGATCTTCTTTGAAGAAAAATCATACTGGTTCTGAAACATTAACACCGTCTTCTCTCCACAGATATCTGCTGAATTTCTCCAGCAACTTATGCCTTTTATTTATGCAAAGGTATATCCCCGGTTTCAATAATAAATAAGCTAACTCTAATTTTAAGAGTGCACCAATGGCTACACTAACAACCAATTTACGATAATCAAGCTCATAAAGTTATTCATTTACATTTTTTAGAAGTGCCATTCATGTACAGGGGCCCATTTTCTACAATCACAAGAAATCAGTTTCAACTCATTTTGATGTCATCTGCAAACTTACTAATCAGATCGGGGTAAAAACAATGACTGCAGATGCTGGAAACCAGATTCTGGATCAGTGGTGCTGGAAGAGCACAGCAATTCAGGCAGCATCCGAGGACAGGCAAAATCGACGTTTCGGGCAAAAGCCCTTCATCAGATCGCCTACACGTTCCTCCAGAACATTTATACATATTACAAACAACAAGGGTCCCAGTACTGATCCCTGTGGAACACCATTCCAAAATGTACCCTTCCATAGCTACTGTCTGTCTTTTATGATCAAGCCAGTTTTGTATCCATCTAGCCAGCTCAACCCAGATCCCATGAGACTCGACCTTTTGTACCAGCCTCCCATGAGGTATCATATTAAATGCATCACAAAAGCCTATGTAGCTAACATCCACAGCCCTTCCCTCATCAATCATTCTTGGTACCTCCTTAAAAACTCAGCCAGGTTGGTGAGATATGACCTTCTCCGTACAAACCCATGCTGAGTATCATTAACAAGTCTATTCCTTTCCAAATGTGAATAAATCCTGTCTCTCAGTATCTTCTGCAACAACTTCCCCACCACTGATGTCATGCTGACCAGCCCTTGATTACCTGTATTCGCTGTTTCCCTTCTTAAACAAAGGAAAAACATTAACCATTCTCCAGTCCTCTGGAACTTCTCCTGAGGCCACAGAGGTTGTAAAGATATCTGTTAAGGCCACAACTGTATCCTCCCTTGCCTCCCACAGTATCCTGGGATAGATCCCATCTGGCCTTGGGACTTGTCTACCTTAATGTGTTTCAAGACACTCAATACTTCCTCCTTCACTATGTTGACTTGCCCAAGAGTATTCACACACTTTCCCCTAATCCCTCACATCCCTCTCTCTGGTGAATCCTGATATAAAGTACTTATTGTGGATCTCACCCATTTCCTCTGGCTCCATTCACAACCTCCCTTCTTTATCAGCTACTCGCTTGCTCCTAATATCTGTATAAAATGCCTTGGGATTCTCCTTTACCCTGCTGGCCAATGACATTTCATAGCCCCTCTTAGCCCTCCAAGCTCCTCGTTTGAGCACCTTCCTATTTGCGTTATATTCTCGAAGAACTTTGTCTGTTTTAATTGCTGAGACCTAAGGTATGCTTCTTTTTTTTTGACTAAGCTGGTAATTTCCCCTGTCATCCAAGATTCCCAAATCCTGCCATTCCTGTTCTTCATTTTGACAGGAGCATGCCTGCCCTGCGATCTGACCAACTGGTCTTTCAAAGACTCCCAGTGTTTCGTGCAACCGATAAAGGCATCTCTTATACGTCACCTTCAAGTTATGCTCAGATATCTCACTTTGTTCCTTTGAAATATGTATTACAATTGATTTATGAAGGTATCTCAGTCATAGGGATAGCCTGTTACAGGACCTGGATGCCCTGTAGTTTGGGAAAGATGTCCAAACCCAGCTTATCAGCCAGAGGATTCCCAGTCTCTGTTTATCTAAGACTGACCTCTGCTGGCCAACCTTATGATGTGATCACAGGAAGTGTTTCATTGTAAGGGAGAGCTTCACAATTCATCTGGGGAACTGATCAAGTTGTTAGGTTTTAAAGAGGTTTTGCATTCCTTTAAGCAACACAGGAGAGACCAGCATCATCAGGCTCTCAGAGTGTTCCACTTTCCCAGTTTTTGGGAAAGATGGGAATGATCCAAAACAGACTGTGAAGTGAGTGTGTGTCCCCTGCACACCTGGATAGCGCTGAAATAATACACACAATCAAATAAAACGATAATACACACATGGGATTTGACTTGTCCAGTAGTAACATCAGCTGTGATGATATCAATCATATCCTTTCAACATTTCAGACTTGGTCTGATTTATAAATTCAGGGGAATGACCAGGAAAACTCCAAGAACTTGGTCTCATAATTTAACACCCTAAGCCCAG
Organism: Chiloscyllium plagiosum; assembly: GCF_004010195.1. Lineage (NCBI taxonomy): Eukaryota > Metazoa > Chordata > Chondrichthyes > Orectolobiformes > Hemiscylliidae > Chiloscyllium > Chiloscyllium plagiosum. Next base: position 67,000,172 of record NC_057727.1, read on the forward strand.
GTATCATGGAGAACTGTCCAAAGTTAACACACTCTTCCTGAGGTGCTGAACCATGCACAACACTCTGAATGGGGATTGTTGACTAGCTAATACCTGCTGTGTTTATAGGGGAAGGACTTTCAGCGACCTGAGCTGAGGTCAGATTTGTCTGATTCAAGCTGCATGCAAAGTGCAACTTCTTTCACCATGTGTTAGCCAGCAATGGTCATTTAAATAAAGCTGCTTAGAAGGGTGGTTATCAATGTACACCTCTTCTCTCGTGCATTTCGATGGTGTGTATTCACGTATTTTGCCACAATTATCATACACCCTTTGTATCACAGGAAATACATAGAGACCGTGAGGGAATTGAAACAAACATGATCTTAAAGATATCACTTGGCAGCACAGAAACTTGAATATTGCTGCAGCATTTTATGTTGTATTCATCAGAACAAATGCAAGGACACTAAATTTCAAATGATCACAACAATTTATACTACAGGAAGAAAGGGAGCTGATAGGTTGGCAAGGCAGCTCTGATTAGATTAGATTACCTGCAGTGTGGAAACAGGCCCTTCAGCCCAACAAGTCCACACTGATCCTCTGAAGAGTAACCCACCCAGACCCATTTCCCTCTGACCAATGCAACTAACACTATGGGCAATTTAGCATGGCCAATTCACCTAACCTGCACCCAGAGGAAACCCACGCAGACATGGAGAGAATGTGCAAACGCCACACAGGCAGTCATCCGAGGCTGGAATCAAACCTGGGACCCTGGTGCTGTGAGGCAGCACTGCAAGCCACTGAGCCACCATGCTGCCCCTGGTCCGCATCCAACTTCTTAGAGGGACAAGTGGTGTACTTTGGGTTCCAGGGGGAGTATGGTTGCAAAGCTGAAACTTAAAGGAATTAGATAAATAAAACCATGGATAAAACAATGGGGAACTGTGGGCTTTGCAAGCTCATTGATGGTTGACAAAATCTTCCAGGCTGGAAGTGATTTCTTGTGGTTGTAGAAAACGGGTGAGTGGAAGTCATTTCAAATAATATAAATGAATAACTTTACGAGCTTAGTGTTAGTGTAGCTATTGGTGCACACTTGAAATTAGAGTTAGGTTATTTATTATGGAAATCAGGGACATACTTTTGAATGAATTAAAAAAAAAGAAATTGCTGGAGAAATTCAGCAGATATCTATGCAGAGAAAATGGCGTTAATGTTTCAGATCCAGATGACTCTGCTTCAAAGAATATTAACATTCGACGATGTTGCTACCATTGAATCCCCACAATCAAAACCCTAATAGTTAACAAAAATTCAACTGGACAAGAGCACGTGGTTACAAGAGCAGATCAGAGGCTCGGAATACTGTGGCCAATAACTCACCTCCTGACTCCCCAAAGTCTATCCATAATGTACAAGTCTGGAGTGTTATAGAATACACCCCACTTGCCTGGATGAATGCAGTTCCAACAACACTCAAGAATTTTTGACACCATCCAGTGCAAACCTATCACGTTGATTTGCGTCACATCCACAAAGCATCCACTTTCTCCACTGCTAACTCACAATAGTAATAGTGTACGATCTACGAGATGCACTGCAGAAATGCACCAAGGTTCCTTCGGTAGCACCTTCCAAACCCATGACCAATACCACTTAGAAAAGCAAGGGGAGCGGGACAATGGCAGAGGAACTCCACCAGCTACAAGTTCCTTTCCAAACCACTCACCATCCTGACTTGGAGATATATCACTGTCGTTGGATCAAAATCCTGGAAATCCCTTTCCTAATGGCTTTGTAGGTCTATCTACACCAAATGGACTCCAGTGACTTGAGAAGACAGCTCATCGCCACCTTCTCAAGGGTATGTGGGGATGGGCAATAAATATGGGACAAGCCAGCGATGCCATAAATTAATTTCAAAATTCAGTTTCAAAATGTTAACTCTATTTCACTCTCCATTGATACTGCTACACCTGTTGAGTTTCTCCAGTGCTTTCTGTTTGTATTTCTGACTCCCAGTACGCTCATTACTTTGCTCTTACTTAAACATTTCATATTTTGCACAAAAATTAACAGAAAAAGAGCTTTATGGCATTGTGGTAGTTTTCCTATTCTTTGGTTTAAACAGTCCTTGGGTATGATGGTTATAGAGATGTGTCACAATGCATCTAAATAGATTGATTTATGTAAAAAAAAGTCGAGAACTCTTTACTGAAAATCATAGAATCCCTACAGTGTGGAAACAGGCCATTTGGCCCAACAAGTCCACACCAACCCAACCCCTTAACTAAAGCACCTAGCCTATACATCTCTGAACACTGTGGGCAATTTAGCATATCAAATTCACCTAACCTGCATAGGTTTGGACTGTGGGAGGAAACCAGAGCACTTGAAGAAAGCCCACGCAGACACAGGGAGAACATGTAAGCTCCACACAGACAGTCACCCAAGGCTGGAATTGAACCCAGGTCCCTAGCACTATGAGGTCCCAGTGCTAACCACTGATCCCATTGGAAATGCTGCAGATCAGCTGAAACTTTCAAACAAGACAAGGCTTTTTAGGTGAGCGATATGGAGCAAAACTAGAAAACTGAATTGAGTTCCAGGTCATAGTCCAGTTGAAAGGTAGAATAGACTTAGGAAGCAGAATGGCTTACTCCTGCTCCTATGTACAGATGGTACAGCTATAATGGGACACCCCTGTATCTTGTAACTCCATTTGCAATCAGATTTTGGATCCTATTCTTCTAATCCCTTATTCTGGGGATGAGCAAACAAAGCACATTTCCAACTTAAACCATCCACCCACAAACCCTCACAAGATGCTGTAAAAGCAAACTACTGGGGATGATCTGAAATTACAGCAGAACATATTGAGATTGCACAGCATCTGTGCAAGGAGAGAAAACAACAGAATTAATGATTTGGGCAACGACTATTAAACAGAACTGGGAAAAGATTGAGACATCACACGTTTGAAGCAAGTGGAAGTGGGAGGGTGGGAAATAGAACAACAGGATGGTCTGTGTTACAATGAAAGCAAAAGAAATTAAATGATAAAGGGATGATGGTGTAATAGGACAAGAGAAGAAAATTCTCTCTTCTCCTTTGAGATGCTTTTTAAATACATCTCTTTGGCTGAGCTGCTGCTAACCTTTACCACTATCTTGTTATCGAAAGTCGATTTCTTTATGAAGCTCCCTGGCTCGCTATAATGCAGTTCAGATAAACGATAAACAGAAGTCGTTACTGTACTCAACGAATCGCTGAAGTTTCCTAAATTTGATTGTGAAATGCTTCCAAATCGAATATCAGGAAAAAAACTAACAGCCCAGCTGCCACAAAGGATGTATTTTTATTAAATCACATCTCATTATCATTGAAATTTTGCTCAGGCCCTGTTCTTCATATTGCATTAATGTCTCCATCATGAGGCTAGTGTCGGCAGTTAACCAAGCATTCAAAATAATACTGAGGAGACAGTCAGATCTGTTTGATTTGATTTCTGCCGAGCCATAAGTTCTTTAATCCAAAACTAATGAAGTGTGCTTTTCTTGTGTCAATCATTTCAGACTGTTCTGCAAAACAGTTTTTAGGTTATCAGCAGAATGATTGGTCACTGTTGAAATGATGAATAAATCAAAGGCCATCTATCACAGAAAAGGCTTTCTGCCTACACTGTCAACTTTATTAACCAAGAAATTTAAGAAGGCTTTCAGTGCGGGTGAAGGAAGGGGTTAGCATCACTTGTCGGCTGTGGGGCATTTGGAATCAATGGATCCTCCCGAAATGACCACTTCACACTGCAGTGTTCCAGCCATGTTCTGACCAACGACCGAACCCATCCCATAACACCTGCCTCAAATATCCCTCCCTCTGAGACAGGAAGTTCAGATTCAAATCCCACTGACCCAGAGGTGTGCCAATACATGTCCAAACAGACTTGATCGTCTCCGGACTGGGTAGGAACCTATTCACTAATCACGGCAGCATCTGTTTGCCAAGTATGGTCTGAGGCGGTGATGGACAGATTTTGTTTGACTTTTGTATTGAGTTCATAAACCTCTCTAAACCCACCACCAGTGTCTGTGCCTTCAGTTTAATCTGTACAGTTACACTACTCCATTCAAATCAATCTGTACAGTCACACCTAGCAACCCCCCCCCCCCCCATTAAGTTCAACTGTATAGTCACACTTTCCCATATTTAAATATTAATTAAAATATTTTACATTTATTTCACATGCTGTTAAGTTTGAACATGTGGCAGTAATAGACATTAACCATGTTAAAGCATCTTAATCATGGATTGACTAAGACTATAGGATATAGCAGCAAAAATAGACCATTCAGTCCATCTACTCTGCTCCACCATTCAATAAGATCATGGTTGACCTGATAATCCTCAACTCCACTTTTTTGCCTTCCCCCATATCCCCTGATTTCCTTTCTGATTCCAAATCTGTCTGACTCAGTCTTGAACACATTGAACAACTTGACAGCCTCCTGTGGTAAATAACTCTACAGCTTCACTGCCCTCTGAGAGAAAATAAACCTCCTCATCTCTTTCTTAAATGAGGAGCCCCTTACTCTGAGATCATGCCCTCTGCTCCTAAATTCTCCCACAGGAGAAGCAACCTCTTCACATCTACTCTGTCAAGCCTCGAAGAGTCTGAAATGTTTCAATTGGGTCACCTCACATTCTTCTAAACTACAATGATGAATCTTATCCGGACTGCCTTCAATTCCAGTATATCTTTCCTTAGTGAACGTGTCAAAACTGCTTAATGTATTCTGGGTGAGGTCTTGGGAAAGCTTCGTATAGTTTTAGAAAGACCTGCCTATTTTCATATTCCATTTCCTTTGAAATAAAAGCCACCATTCCATTTGCCTTTCCTATTACCCACTGAACTTGGATACTAGCTATCTGTGATTTATGCCCCAAGACTCCCAAACCCCTTTGTGCTGTAGCTTTCCGCACTCTTTAACGTTCAGTGTGTCTATTCTTCCAGCCAGAGTATAATCTCATATTTGTCCATATTATATTCTATATACTAAGTTTTTGCTCACTCACATAACCTCCTTAGATGCTTCTTATAGATTCTGTGAATAATCTAAGAACAGTTGGGAAGGCAAATATTGAAGATGATACAAAGATGACATAAACTTGCTCATAGTACACACTTTCCTCATCAAAATTATTCATATATTTTATAAATCCTTGTGGGTCCAGCACTGATCCCTATGGCACTCTGCTAGTTATGGTTCCCATGCTAAAATGCCCTCTTATTCCAATTACTGAATCTTCTATCATGCCAAATACCGGAAATATCATAGGCTCTTAATTTATTAAGTAACCTTGTACACAGTGCCTTATCAAATGTCTTTGAAAATCAAAATATATTACATCTACAAGTTTCCAATTATCTATCCTAATTTGCACCTCCTTAAAGAATTCTAATTAATTTAGGAGACATGATTTCCCCTTCGTGAAGCCATGCTGCATCTATTTATTCATATTATGTGTTTCTAAGTGCACTGCTATTACATCAATGACAGATGTTAAGCTAACGGAGTTAATGTTTTGAGTCCAGTGATTCTTCAGAACTATAGTTGAGTTTTTTTGCCTCCTCGTTTTATATAAATGTGTTATTTTTCCAGTCCTCTCAGACCTTTCCAGAGCCTAGGTGTATTACCAATGCATCCATTATCTCTGGGGATACTTCTTTTAAAATCCTAGAATGCATTCCATTTGGTCCTGGGTCTCTAATGCAATTAGTTTCCCCGATGCCTTTTCTCTAATGATTTGGAGATGCCGGTGTTGGACTGGGGTGTACAAAGTTAAAAATCACACAACACCAGGTTATAGTCCAACAGGTTTAATTGGAAGCACACTAGCTTTCGGAGCGTCGCTCCTTCATCAGGTGATAGTGGAGGGCTCGATCGTAACACAGAATTTATAGCAAAAATTTGCAGTGTGATGTAAGTGAAATTATACATTGAAAAATTGATTGTCTGTTAAGTCTTTCATCTGTTAGAATACAGTGATAGTTTCACTTCTTTCATGTGTAAATCACAAAACCTTTTTTTAAAAGTTTCATTCTCGGGTTAGCTGTTAACAATGGTGATAGCTAGACAATATGTTGAAGGTGTTAGCCCCCTGTGTTCTCTGTCTATGACCTGATGTTTAGATTGATTCCAATCTAAAAAGTAAGATAACAGAGTTTTACATAAATTCATGCAGCTTTTGCGCTCAGAGTTCTATATGAATCTATGTCGGTTGTGGAAGGATCCTTTGGGGCCCTGGACGGAGGTGAGGGGCGAAGATTTTACACCTCTTTCGGTGGCAAGGGAAGTTCCCAAGAGTGGAGGGTGGGTTTGTGGGGGCGTAGACCTAACGAGTGAATCGCGGAGAAAATAGTCTCTGTGCAATGCTGAAACGGGTGGGGAGGGAAATAAATCTCTGGTGGTAGGGTCTGACTGTATGTGGCGAAAATGGTATATGATGATGGATTGTACCCAGAGATTGTGGAATGGAAAGATAAGGACCAGGGAGTTCTATCCTTATTGTGGTTGGAGCTGTGGGGTTCAAGGGTGGAGGTACAAGAATTGGAGAAGATGCACTGGAGGGCATTGTTGACCACATGAGAAGGGGACATTGCCGTCGTTGAAGTAGAAGGCTAGCTGAGATGTTCTGGCATGGAATTGCTCTTCTTGGGAACAGAGGCGAAAGATTTGGTAGTAAGGGATAGTGTTTTTACGGGGTGGGGAGGGCAGTGGAAGGGGGTAAAGATCAGGTAGCTGTGGATGTCGGTGGGTTTGAACTAGATGTCAGTGTTGAGTCAGTTGCCGGAAATAGAGATGGAGGGGTCCTGGAACTGCATGAATTTATGTAAAACTCTGTTATCTCACTTTTTTGATTAGAATCAATCTAAACATCAGGTTATAGATAGAGAACACAGGGGGCTAACACCTTCAACATATTGTCTAGCTATCACCATTGTTAACAGCTAACCCGAGAATGCAACTTTAAAAAACGGTTTTGAGATTTACACATGAAAGAAGTGAAACTATCACTGTATTCTAACAGATGAAAGGCTTAACAGACAATCAATTTTTCAATGTATAATTTCACTTACATCACACTGCAAATTTTTGCTATAAATTCTGTGTTACGATCGAGCCCTCCACTATCACCTGATGAAGGAGTGACGCTCCGAAAGCTAGTGTGCTTCCAATTAAACCTGTTGGACTATAACCTGGTGTTGTGTGATTTTTAACTTTTCTCTAATGATAATTGTTGTATTTAATTCCTCCCCCTTTCTTTTGCTCCTTGATTAGTTAGCACTTTTGGGATGCTATTAGTGTCATCTGATATAAAGACAAATGCAAATTTTTACTCAACTCCTCTGCCATTTTCTAATTCCCCGTTATTAGTTTCCCAGCCTCATTCTCTTGGAAACTATGCCTACGTTAGCCTCTCGTTCCCTTTCATACATATTTAAAAGCTCTATTATATTACTTGCTACTTTACCTTCAAAGCTTATTTTCTCCCTCTGCTATGTTTTAATCATCTTTTGTTGGGTTTTAAAACTTTCCCAGTCCTTCAGCACACCACTAAACTTTGCCACCTTGTATGTTTTTACTTTTAATTTGATTCTGTACTTAACTTCCCAGGTTAGTCATGTTCAGTTAATCCTCTTCCTTGAATCCTCACCGGCTGAACCGTGGGCTATTTTCTAAAATGTCTACCGTTGTTTCTCTTCCTTTCCCGTCCAGCCAATTTTGCACCTATTCATTTGTAATTGCCCTCATTTAAGTTGAACTCAATTGTTTCTGAGCCAGAGTTTTTCTCTCAATCTACCCCTTTTGGCTCGATTTGCTGATTTTTAAAAAATACTTGCACACTTTGACTCCTTCTGTCCTACTCTTGGTGTCATTCTGTTAATAGTTGCTCTGTTTCACTACCACCTCCTTTTGCTTTGTAAGCATACCTATCCCTTCTCATCCCCTGTATTTAGTTCAAAGCCATCTCTACAGCCATAGTCATTTGACTTGCCAGGACACTGGTCCTAGCACAGTTTAAGTGAGTCCCATACCATTGGACCAGCTCCCTTTTGTACCTGTGCCACCCAAACTGAAACCTATTCCACTCACTCCAAAATTTGAGCCACATATTTTACATGCTGCAGCTATACAGGACATTGGTTAAGCCACTATTGAAATTCAGCGTTCAATTCTGTTCTCCCTGCTGTAGGAAAGGTGGGTTCAGAGAAGCATGTTGTCAGGATTGGAGGGTTTGATCCATAGGGAAAGGCTGGGACAAAATTCCCCGGGGGCATCAGAGGCTGACGGGTGACCTTATAGAGGTTTATAAAATTGTGAGAGGCATGGATAGGGTAAATAGCCAAGATTGTTTTCCCAGGGTAGGTGAGTCCAAAACTAGAGGGCATATATTTAAGGTGAGCAGGGAAAGATTTGAAAGGGACCTAAGGGGCAACATTTTCACGCGGTTGGTGGTATGCTACAGCAGCAACATATCACCCCTGCTGCCATCACTGTTGCATTTTCTTTCCTTTACTCATTAATGACTCTAGAATCCCCTGCCTCCTACATTTTATTGTCATTAATTATCTTTTTCCATTCTGTTATCAATCTTATACTTAAACTATTTTTTAAAAAGTCAAAAAGAAATGACTAAAGACCTAAACACAAATTGAAAACCTTGCTTTGACTTTAAAGGTGAGAAATACTCAACTACCCTACTCAATAATCAGAATTCCCTGCACTCACATCATGTTGTGGTCACTCTGCCTCACTGCAGGTAGGCCGTGTGATGGCTACCTTTTATCCTCTCCCGCTCACCTCTTGCTGTGAAGACCTTATTTCTTTCAGTAAGTAAAAATTACTTTCCCCTGCTGCCCTGAATTCCCACTTTGAACCAACTTCTCGGGGTATAACCCCTTGTCCTCTGTTTCACTCAGGCCAAGTTTCCCTCACACTTGCCTGTGCTCCTTACTGCCCTTACTGAATGGAGGGAAGAGCTCAACGTTTTGTAGCCTGTAGTATTTGAAGCACTGCCGGTGAGGATGCTCAGCACTGCAATGACACAGGGTGTTGGAGGAAAAGGAACCATCTCATAATGTGGGATAATTCAGTATCATTCACCAAGGCATGGACTTCCTAATGTGACACATATCTGCAACACAAAGACCATTTTAATGTAACCATGCCCATGATGATGGAAGTGTTCAATGTATCCCTGCTGCTTTATCCCTAACGTTGGTCTGGAACAAGGTTTGTGCAAACACTTAAGCTTTTCCAGAAGTGAGGAGATCAGAACCAGAGCAGAAAGGGAATGTCCCCATTTTACTGCGTGGATGAAGCAAATTAAATTCCTGCTCAGTCCTCAAGGAATGCTGCATATCTTGTTGGCATCAAGGGTTACCCCCTCCACACCTGGCTGATGGGGCCTCTAAGAAATCCTTTTAGAGGATTTTTTAATTTTAATTTCTCAGTAGCAGTTGCTGGGGTCTTGAAGCCATGTTCTGAAGCTGCAGTACATCTCCCCCCTGCTAATCTCTCTCTCTCTTTTTAACCTCCTGGACTGGAGAATTGCCTGTGAGACAATCTATTTATTTCTGCACTTGCCTTTGTCAAGGGGGTGTTTATGGGATGTTATTGCATCAGAACAGTTCATTCCTAATAGTTAATAATATGTTATTCTGTTAAGTTTTCTATTAGTTATTCCAATTGCTTCTTTCTTTTTTGTATTTTAATGATAGTGTATGAATAAGGTGTGTTTTGCTTCAAATCTGGTAGTCTGACCAATTGAATTGCATTCACACACAACTTTAAAATAAGAAAAAGTTAGGGTTAACGCTATCTTCTTAACATATTTTGAGGGTGTTTGATCTCGTGCATAACACTAGGCAAAGTAACATCCTACCTCAATATTCTGAAGTCTCTAGGTCCTGCCCTCACACCTCACCAAGGCTCCAGGTAGCATGTGATTCTGTATAGCTGTGTGGCTTGAACAGTAGCCCGTGCCACCAACATTGCAGGAGCGTGGAGGCAATCCCCTACGGTCTGACAATCCCCCTTCCCATGCAAGAGCCAACTTTCCCTCATGTAAGGTGGCCCAAGAGAGTGTCAATGTGAAATGAAGAGACATGCTACCACTCACCCGATTAACCATACCTGGACTCACTCGTTAACGCACTGCCGCACTCTGCATGCACATGTACTGTGTTTGCTGTCTGCCCTGTGGGCACATTCACCACCCTTGGTTGACAATGTAGCACAGTGCTGTACAGAGACATGTACCTTGCCTTTCACATCATTGCTTCAATGTTTCCTACAGCCACATGTTCCTGTCCTCCCTTCCGTACTGAAGTGCCATCTGTGTGCCAAACCCTGCCCCCCACTAGTGAAACAGATGTTAGTGTTCTCCTGTATGTTTCAGAGACGGGCTGAGACACATCCTGCCTTGGTCCCCATTCGAGGAGTCTGCACTGTGGTTGTAGATCCAACAGCAAGGAAGATTGAGGAGGTTTTGCTCGAGACAGTACACTCACCTGGACTGGAGACTGAAGATCAAGTCAACATGTTGGTTTGTGCAGTGACATTCCTAAAGTTAATTGGGGTTAATTCTAACATGCTGTGCAATTAATGAGGTACAAATATGTGTAAATAAACTCCGCACCACCTGATGGCAAGGAAGTCACCGCACCAGCTGAGCAGAGAGGTTTTTAACTGGGAAAGTTTACCTCACCCGTGAGAATCTGGTTTCTCAACACTCGCCTGATTACGGTGAAACCACCGCCATTGCTCTCGCCACGATCACATCCCGCATGCTTCCCCATCTCAGTTAATAAAAGACAATCTCTCCCTTGCAGGTCTCCTGATTCAATGGGACATGTCAAGCCTTCTGAAAGGTTTGCTGAGAATAGGCAACAAATGCTGGCCTTGCCACTGATGTCTCCATCTCATAAATAACTTAAAAACAATATCGAAGCCTCGCTTCTCTGAGTTACATCATAGGACCAGCCTGTTGCTGCTGCTCTCGGTGTTTTTTAAAATTTGATTTGATTTGATTGTTTATTGTCACATATGCCTAGGTACAGTGAAAAGTCTAGTTTTGCATGCAAAACAGACAGATCATGCCATACATTAGATTAGAGTGGTGCTGGAAAAGCACAGCAGGTCAGGCAGCATCCGAGGTAGCAGGGAAATCGATGCTTCGGGTAAAAGCCCTTCCTCGGATGCTGCCTGACCTGCTGTGCTTTTCCAGCACCACTCAAACCTAGACTCTGATCTCCAGCATCTGCAGTCCTCACTTCTGCCATGCCATACATTGGGGTAATAGAACAGAGTGAGGAATACAATGTTATGGTTACACAGAGAGTGATAGTAACATCAAATTTAAAATTTGAGAGGTCCATCCAGAAGTCTAATAACAGCGAGGAAGAAGCTGATCTTGAATCTGTTGATGGGTGTGTTTAAATATTTTTTGTCTGTCTGTTGCTGTATATGCCATTCTGTAACGTTCTGTAGAGAATCACTGGGAAAGGCTATTGGCTTGGTGTGTGATAATCTGTATCCAGGTTAGGCAGTGCCTCCAACCAAGTTAGGACAAGTGCTTTCACTTCAAGCTCTTTGGAGGGCATTAAATCACGTACTAAAGTACTTTTTTATAAAAAGAAAATGCTGCAAGTAGTCAGCAGGTGAGGCAGTATCTGTAAGGAGCAAAATTATTTCCAACTGGAAAAATGGGATTAAAATAGTTAGGTGGTTGCTTTTGACCAGCGTGATTCAATGGGCGAAAGGGCCTACTTCTGTGCTATGACTCCACGTTTCAGCAAGTATGGAGGTGGCAAATGGCAAGAGAGGACATTCAGGCCGAGAGGAAAGAGGGATCAAAATAATGCAAAGCAGAAGGGCTCCAGTGAAGATACAGATTCTCGAGGAGGTGTGAATGGCAACAGCAGAACCAACACCGACCATCTGAAAGACTGGGAGCAGCGCTTATGATGTGACATTGTCGAACTTGGTGTTGAGTCAGGAAGGTGCTAAAACATCTCATTGCGAGGGGAGGTGCCATTGCGCAGAATTCCACTGCGCGTCCCGGAGACAGTGTTGGAGGGCAAGGATAGAGAGGTCAGAGTTAGCCCGAAGGGGTGAATTTCAGTGACAGGCGAGTGGAAGATCTGGGTCCCATTTGTGGATCGATTGGAGGTGTTCAGGGCAGCAGAGGTCGACGTGCACCTGACCTCCCAAGTACCGAGGAGAGCCCATTGCAATCTGTGAGAAGTAAATTGAGAGAAATTGCTTCATATGGAAAGAATGAACAGCCATTGACACAAGAGGAGTTTAAAAAGGCCGCTGGTAGAGCCCTAGGGTGGGGCAGTGCCGTTGGAAGGGAACTGAGTAAAAGGGAAACAAGTTGTAAGGGGAATGATCCCCAACAGGATACTGAAAGGAGCAGGCCTCCCTGGTGGGCAACACAGCCATCAAGGGATTAGACATCCATTAGAGGAGAAGTACTTATCAAGATTCTGTTAGACGTGACTGAAGGCATCAATACATTTACAGATGAAAAGCTGAAGAAATTGTAAAATGAGCGAATGAATAGAGTTGAGAATAGAAGATTCCAGGGAATAATCTAGGGAAACAAGGAGCTCCTAAGGAAGTCCTGCACTTGGGAAGAATTTGGAAGCAGGCAGAAAGGGGATGGAGAAGCTCTGAGGGGACGGAGAGGGTTTTGACATTTGAGACTGTGAGGGGATCGAGAGGGGTTTTACATTTGAGGCTGTGGGGGGGAGGGAGAGGGGTTTGACATTTGAGGC
>NC_057727.1:67016517-67032438 GCF_004010195.1 Chiloscyllium plagiosum
GTGGGGTTTGACATTTGAGGCTGTGGGGGGAGGGAGAGGGGTTTGACATTTGAGGATGCGGGGGCAAGGAGAGGGGTTTGACATTTGAGGCTGCGAGGGGACGGAGAAGGGTTTGACATTTGAGGCTGTGAGGGGATAGAGAGGTGTTTGACATTTGAGGCTGTGGGGCAAATCTCTCCAGAGGGAACGTCTGGGGAACGATGGTATGACAATGGGCACTGGGGTCTGGGTCTGGGACCATAGAAAAGGAAACATTGGAAAGTTGGCTTTCAGCTGCCCTCCAGTTGAGTTTGACTTACCAAACTGCATTAGCAGAAATGTCAGGGTGCTGTCAGAGGGGAGGTCAGCATTTTGAGATGGTGAGGCAGTTCTCAGTGGAAGAATGCAGAGGTGGCAAATGTTCAGATGGGGGGGGGGGGGGGAGTGAGTGGGAATTCTGAAGAAAGATAAAAGTGATCCCTTACTTGGGGAGCGCGGAGGGATGAAGGTTAGGATGCTGGCCAAAGGAGTGACTATTCATGTTGTCTTTTCTCATTGAATCACTTATACGTTGTCCTCTCCTTCCCTCGCAGCTGTAATACTTTCCAGTTCTGATGAATGATCACTGACTGGATCATATCTTGGCCTTTTTTCTTCCACAGACCATTGAGTCTCTTTTTATCATGTTCTGTTTACATTTCAGATTTGCATGCACAGTATTTTGCCTTATGTATAATTTGCTCCCTGCTGATTAAAGTGTTGGTCTTCGAATGGCTGATTTTATTGTCGGGATTATTCACAGGAGATTTCCAGCACATTACTATTTGAGGTCGGGGTATGGGGGCACTGATTCTAACCCATGCAATTTGGAGACAATCAGTATAATCCCCAGCTGAGCTGATAATAGAAGTTTCATTTATAGTACAGTGGTCCCTTAATGTCAGCACACAAGCTCGGCTCAGCCCCTTCTGCCGTTCAAAAGTTGAAGACAGAAAGAGATTGCATTTATGTAGTGCCTTTCACAACTACAGGACACCAGATCGCACACTTCACAGCTGGTAATGTCCTTTTGAAGTGTGCTCAGTGGTGTGACACAGCGACACTCAGCTGTGGGCTCAATAACGTAAGAAGCAATAATCACTCTGCTTGTTTTAAGAGGATGTTGGTCGAAGAATAATTATTGATCAAGCTCTGCTTCTGAACAATCTCCAACCAGCTGAAAAAATGGTGAAATATTGACTGCAATTTCACCCAGAATGGAATTCGAATTTTTTGGAATAAATGTTCCCTCTTGATTCAATCCTGGAATTGTGCAGCCTTGAGGGTGTCCCACTGTGCCTGTGGAAAATTCTCTGCAGGACCCACCAAATAGCTATGGGTCAGAGTGGGGTCATTCAGCCCATCATGCCCACACTGGCTTTTCAATCAAGCAATGTCACCAAGCACCAATCTCCTGCCTTTCTCCCAAATCACTGCACCCTATTTCTATCCAAATCGCTACCCACTCCCTACCCTCTTAAATGGCCCAGTTGATTGTGCCTCCACCACATTTTCAGGCGTTCCATACCCTAACTACTCACCGAATGGAAAAAAAATTCCCACACATCACCCTCGCTTCATTTACATATCCCATTAAATGCCCTCTTACCCTTGGTTCATTTTACAATCGTGAACAGCTTCAAATCATCAACAAATTTAGCTGTCATACCTTTCATATAATCCCTACAGTGTAGAAATTCAGCCCATTCAGTCCACACAGAAGACCATCCAACCCAGACATCCCTGGAACTCCACATTTCCCATGGCTAGTCCCCTTAGTCTGCATATCTCAGGACATGATGGCAATTTAGCATGGCCAATCCATCTAACCTGCGCATCTTTGGATTGTAGGAGGAAACCGGAGCAAGTTCACGCAGACATGGGGAGAATGTGCAAACTCCACACAGACAGTCGCCTAAGGCTGGAATCAAACCCAGGTCCCTGGTGCTGTGAGGCTGCAGTGCTAACCACTGAGCCACTGAGATTGTTCAAGGTTAATCTCTTGGGGGATAATATTATGAACTTCATTATACAAGCTTCAGAAAGAACTTTATTTACCAATATTACAAAAATTGGTCCCTTTATTCAAATCATTGATAGAAATTTATATAAATGATTTGGATGTGAGCATAAGAGGTATAGTTAGTAATTTTGCAGATGACACCAAAATTGGAGTTGTAGTGGACAGCGAAGAAGGTTACCTCAGAGTACAATGGAATCTTGATCAGATGGGCCAATGGGCTGAGAAGTAGCAGATAGAGTTTAATTTAGATAAATGCGAGGTGCTGCATTTTGGGAAAGCAAATCTTAGCAGGACCTATGCACTTAATGGTAAGGTCCTAGGTAGTGTTGCTGAACAAAGAGACCTTGAGTGCAGGTTCATAGCTTCTTGAAAGTAGTTGAGGGTAGATAGGATAGTGAAGAAGACTTTCCTTTATTTGTCAGCGTATTAAGTATAGGAGTTGGGAGGTCATGTTGTAGCTGTACAGGACATTGGTTAGGCCACTTTTGGAACATGAGGTGCAATTCTGGTCTCCTTCCTTTCGGAAGGATGCTCTGAAACTTGAAAGCGTTCAGAAAAGATTTACAAGGATGTTGCCAGGGAGAATTTGAGCTATAGGGAGAGGTTGAATAGGCTGGGGCTGTTTTCCCTGGAGCATCGGGGCCTGAAGGGTGACCTCATAGAGGATTATAAAATCCTGAGGGCATGGATAGGATTTCCCTGGGGTGGGGGAGCCCAGAACGAGAGGGTATAGGTTTAGGGTGAGGGGGAAAGATATAAAAAAGACAGAGGGTGGTATGTGTATGGAATGAGCTGCCAGAGGAAGTTGTGGAGGCTGGTACAACTACAGCATTTAAAAGGCACCTTTATGGGTATATGAATAGGAAGGGTTTGGAGGGATATTGGCTGGGTGCTGGCAGGTGGGACTATATTGGGTTGGGATATCTGGTTGGCATGGATGTTTTTGGTCTATGAGTCAATAAATTATAAAGGGTTGCTGCCCCTTGCAGGACACCTTTTGTGACATCCTGCTTGCCCATTTACTTCCTGATATCCAACCAAGCTTCTATCCATGCCAATCTGTTATCCCTTACACCATGAACTCATATTTTACACAGTCACATTTAGTGCTATCTATCAGATACCTGATCCCATTTTCTTACTTCTCTCTCCTTTTCCATTGGGTACCCCGCCTCCTGACAATGCTCAGTGAGAGAAATCCACTCCATTCCTCCTCACTGTGCCCATTCAGCCCATTCCTTCTGTGCTGGCTCTTTGAACAAACTACCCACAGTCCCATTACATGTACTCATTTAGTTTTTCGACTGGTGACGAAACGTCTGTAAACGAACCTTTCAGCTCAACGAGCAAACCTACATCCAGTTTTTCTCTGTTGAAAATAAGAGGTCTCCAGTCCTCTTTCACAAACATTTGTGGATTCTGTGCTTCTTCACTGTCTATTCACCTTACATGGCCCACTACACTGCTTCGGAAAGGGTTGTCAGTGTTCAAACAGACCCTGATGGCAACAAACTCAGCCCCCTTCTCCACGCCTCCCCCCCCACCACCCTCACCCCGGCCCCCTCCAACACCACCACCCAGTCATTACCAATTCAGCAAATATCGATGATCAAAACTCATTACTTTAAAACCCTCCCATCACCTCACCTCCTAATCTCCACCCTGGGGGGAATAAAGAGTTAGAGGCACTACAGCTGGTGAGAGCTTGTAAGAGGAGCTACAACGAGCAGCTGGAAAGTGTTTACTTTATTAATTCTGGATTTACAATGATATCAAAATCCCGGAGCTCACCCACAGGGTTTCAAATTCTCTGCAACTGTCAGAGATTTGATAATTATAGAAATTACAGGAGAGATGAAACATCACAGAGGCTAGCAAATCTTCATGTACATATTTTACAAATCTGAATATCACCAGGAACTCTTTTCTTTGTTCAAAAAAAAACAAATTAAGATGTAAAAATTGAATTTAAATGATCAGTTACCCAGAGGTGTGATGGTTTTCATTTCAGAAGAACCGCCAGTGAAATTCACAGGGGTTTGGCATTGTCTTCACAGACTGTCAGACCCAAAGGCTTTCATCAGTAGCGAAGGTTTTGAATTTCTGCTGTGCTGAAATGGATGGCAGGTGCTCACCATCACTTCCCCACCTTTCTATGGGATGTAGGCATCATTTGATGCCTATCTCTAATTGCCCTTGAACTGCGCAGTTTCGAAGAGTAGTTAAGAGTCCCAGGATCTGGATAAGACCAGGTAAGGAAGCAAGGCTTACTTTCCCTAACAGACATTAGTGAACCAGATGAGTTTTTACAACAATTGATTATAGTTTCATTCCTAGAGGGTTATTTTGTTCTTTAACGTTTCATGAAAGTGGGCATCACTGGCAAGACCAGCTTAGCTGTGGTCCCTAGTTGCCCTTGAACTGAGTGGCAAAGAGCAGGGAAGTGTCAATTACATTGCTGTGGGTCTGACTATGTGAGGACACCAACTCTCCTTCCTATTCAGATGGAAAAACTAGTGAGAATTACAAATGACACAAACTAGCTCATAAGCTTTAAAACAGAACTCCTGTGCACCCATTTCTAAGTCTGGCTGCTTTATTTGTCCTCTAGGTAGTGAACTTGTTGGGTTTTATAAACAGAGCATTGAGTACAGGAGTATGGCTGTATAAGACATTGGTAAGGCCACATTTGGAACTGCGTACAATTCTGGTTGCCCAGAAGGATATTATGAAACTGCAAAGGGTGCAAAAAAGAGCATGTTACCAAGACTGGAGCATTTGAGTTATAAGGAAAGGCTGGCATCAGAGGTTGAGGGGTGACCATCTAGAGGTTTATAAACTCCTCAGGGGCTTAGATAAGGTGAAAATGTCTTTTTCTCCAGGGTAGGGGAGTCAAAACTAGAGGGGTAAGGTGAAAGGGATAAGATTTAAAAGGCACCTGAGGGGCAACGTTTTCATACAGAGGGTGGTATGCAAATGGAATGGGCTGCCGGAGGAAGTGGTAGAGGTGGTTACAATTAAAACATTTAAAAGACATTTGGACAGGTACATGGGTAGGAAAGGTGTAGAGGGATATGGGCCAAATGCAGGAAAAATGGGTCTCGTTCAGTTTAGGAAATCTGGTCAGCACAGACATGTTGAGGCAAGAGTCTATTTCCATGCTGTGTGACTACGATAGTTTCATGTTCACTATTACTGAGAGGAAATTTCATTTTTGCAATTATTTGCATTTAATGCTCTATTAGTAGCCATGATGGATTTGAACCTGTGTCCCCAAAGCATTAGCCTCTGGAGTAGTAATCTAATGACATTACCACTGTGCCATCTCTTCAAGACCACCTTGGTGAACAGACAAATGTGTACTCAATGTGCCATGTCCTGTACCTACCAATCATGGGTGGATTGGAAAGTAGCTATTTCCAATTTGATTCAAGTTTGAATTGAACCAAGAGTTGGATGATTCACGCCAATGGCGTCATTTCACATCAGAGACTGTGACCGAGCAGGTGGGGCTGGTAAATACCAATGTCGCATGTTGTCACTGAAGGGTATGGTGTAGACTGGAAGCCTCTGGCCACCTGTACTATGTGTGTGTCACATATGTATACAAGACTGGCGTTGGACCAATACTAGACCCTTGTGAGATCCATGGGGTGTGTGGTGACAGAGTCTTACAGTGCCTAGAATGAAAAGGTCCACTCGCTAAACTGAACAACCTCCATTTTGTTTTTATTTTGCATTAAAAAAAAACCTGTTTGTTGCATTTCCTTTCATACAGAAATATATTAACAATATCTCCCGCCGGGGACCAAAAGATTTAAGTCTGTCACATTGTGCTATAACAAGCGATTAAGAAAAATTCATAGAAAAATAATATCAAGGGCATACAGCATAAACCATTCAATATTACACATTTAAAAATACAAGTTTGTGGATGCATCAGTCCAAAAGCCATCAACACGTACCTTTGCCCCAAATACAACATCAGGGTATATTTTAAAGTCATTTTTCTTTAAATAGTTTCCATCAATAATTTTTCAAATTATTGGCAATTAACGTAGAGAGATATCATTCCCCCCACCCCACCCCCCCCCTCCCCCAACCTCTGACAATAGGTTGGATTTCAAACAATATCTTACATTTAAATATGGCACATTGCAATCAAGCAGTGATGGGAATCAGAAGACATTTTGACTTGAGAGATTCTGACATTGTGGCAACTGAGGGGGGCCAGTATCACAAAATGGCTGCCCTTCACTGTTAGACTAACATGGACTGAGGTGACTGACGAACACACACACTAAAAAAACACAGACTTTTCAATTATTTCTCCTCCTTCCCAACTGAAATTTCCAAATTAACTGATCATTCTGCGCCAGTGGGCTACAGGATCAGGAACAGCAGTAAGGTATTCCACTATGCAGGCCTTTGTGACCAAGCCCACTTCCTTTATCCAGCCACACAGTGACCAGGAGCCGTTTTCCCTGGCACATTTCATATGTCCAGAGGGGACTAAGGCCAACTGTAGAAACCCTGCCAAGGGGAGGGAGCTGGATAGAGGTTGGATGCCAGTGTGGAGGGTGGAGGAGGGTGGATAGCCAAGGGAGGGATGGATGGATGTTTGTGGTTTTGGGCAAGATGGATGGATGGATGTCCAAAGTGGAGGAAAGAACAGATGTTTGAGGTGAGAATGGTCAAGGGTGAGGAGGATTTTGAAGTCAACTCACAACAAATTCCGAATATTAATGCGAGCAACAGTGCCTACAATCAGCCTCAGTGGGGCTGGATTACGGACGCCAATAAATTAGGATTTAACCATTCCCCTCCCCACAAACTGAGCATGTGCAGCTGCTCAGGAAGGAACAACAGCAATGTTCTGACTGACCACTGGGTTCCTATGGAAACTGTGCCTTGGCCGGAGTTAGTGTCCTTGGGAGAGGAAGGGAAGAAATCAGGAAATCAGCGAGTGTGCCTGCATTTGGAACCTGTCACCTTGACCCTCCAATGCCACGACTGAGGCCTTCACTAACACAGTATGGATGGGATGAGTTCAAGACTACTTTAGCAACGAATGGTCCTCAATTTGCTACGGAAGTGCAGTTTCTTTCTCTTGTTAAAACGGTTGACATCCTAGGACAAAAATGATGCCTAACTTACACAAAAAAAACTCACAAACACACGCACGCACACACATCAAAGCTCAATACACCGGCCTCACAGTGCAAGGCCTCACCCATCTGAGTTACTTTAATTGTGCTTCATTTCCATTCACTGGTAGAAGGGAGTTCTCCATTCTGATTGTCTTTCTCGCTCTCCCACTGCTCACATACCTTTCCCACCAATCCTCAGCGCGGAATGTCAGGCTCATCGGAGTCAGAGTTTTGGCTGACTTCCATTCCGGATTGATGGAGAGTATTTCACACCCCACCCCTCCCCCCCACTCCCTCCACCCATAACCCTCCCCACTAACCCTCACCCCACCACCTCATCCCCAAATCTAAACATCAGGTGCCAGATAGATGCGTGTCCTGCTGGAGCTCTGCCACCTTTGACCTCAGGAATGCCAGTTTCCTGGTTGACAGGAGTCCTGGGAAGGATGTCATTGGAGTTGGGGGTGTGGGGTTGGGGTGGCAGAGAGCTGGGTATGGCCAGCATGAGTTTACCAGCCTCCACACCAACACATCCTGACTGGACAGCAGTCTAAGTGGGCGGTGTGTTTGGACTGCAAGCTCACACCCTTAAAATTTGACATCCACTGGATAAAATACCCATCAGAATGCCCCTTTTGAAATGTTCCTCCCGTTCCTTTGTTATTGGGACAATAGTGCCCCGTTTTAATTAAAACCAACTCCATTCAGTCTCGCGTTCACTTCCCTCCATGTTCCATACAGCGTTTTAAACCCACCTGCCCTGAGAAGCTGACCAGAAATCTTTAACGGAGGGAATAAGGCCTACACCATCACCAGAAAGCCTCAAATCTTCAGCTGATATCCTTAAATAGTTGAAACTGGACATTTGGGTCATTGGGTATTTCTAAGGACAATATAATTTGAAAGTTTGGCTGAGGGGCTGGAGTGGGGGAGTGTATTTTGGAATTATTGCATTTAAATAAATATGCACCCCTCTTGCTATTACGCGATGGGGCAGCTACAGGAGACAGGCTGTCATCTCTGGCAACCCACGTTCTTGAGGTTTTTACCCTGCCAACTGCCCTGAGGAGCCAAGCAACCTTTCACCCCCAGTAACACAGAGCCAACAAACACTTCTTTAGAAATCCTCTCTGATTGTTCCCCACCCCCCACCGACTTTCCCAGGAATCCTCCACTCCCGGCATTTCCGGGAAAGCACCGGCAAGTTGGCGATCAATCCTCTGGAGGTCAACGGACGGGCCATTCAGCCCCTCCTGCTGTTCAGCTGTGCCTCGTGACATCGTTTGGCCGGCGTCCAATCTGAAACGGGGTTGGGGGGAAGGTAGCACCATTGGAAAGAGCCCGGCAGTGTTTAGGGGGTGGGGTGGAGGGGAGGTGGATGGTGGGTGGGGGAGAGGAGGGAGGGGGAGGGACGGTGTGACGTCTCGGCCTCTCCTGCTCACAGCGACCTGGTGTTCTTTCTGCTCTCCCTGAACCCCGCCCGCTGCAAGAGGCGGTGGCCATTCCGCGAGCGCTCGCAGTCTTCAGACCTGGTGCGGGTGGTCAGCGCCAGGGGGTTCCGGCTGACCACCAAGTCCAGCCTGTCCCCCGACTCGGAGATAAGGGGCACTGTCAGGCAGCAGTCAAAGTCCCTCGTCCTGACGTGATTGACCTGCCGGCAGAGAAACATGCACAGCTTAGCAATCGGGCCGTTCCCCAACCCTCAAACCCATTGAAAGGGAAGGCGATGGCCTAGTCCTATCATTGCTGGATTAATTAGTCCAGAGACCCAGGGAATGTTCTGGGGCCCTGGGTTCGAATCCCACCACAGTAGATGGTGGAATTTGAGTTCAATAAAACTAAGAATCTAATGATGACCATGAACACAGAACATAGACCAGTGCAGGCCCTTCAGCCCACAATGTTGTACCAAACATTTATCTTGATCTAAGACCAACCTAACAGCTTATGCTCGAAACGCGACTCTCCTGCTCCTCGGATGCTGCCTAACATGCAGTGCTTTTCCAGCACCATGCTTTTTGACTCTAACCTACACACCCTTCAATTTACTGCCATCCACGTGCTTGTCCAGCAGTCGCTTAAATGTCCCTATTGTCGGGGAAAAAAATCCAACTGGTCCACTAATGTCATTTAGGGAAGGAAATTGCCATCCTTACCTAGTCTGGCCTACATGTGAGTCCAGACCCACAGCCACATGATTGACACTTAACTGCCCTCAGGGTAATTAGGGGTGGATATTAAATGCTGGTTTGACCAGTGACCCTACATCCCATGAATAAATGAAGTTGTTTTTAAAAGTCGGATGGCCTTTTTCTGAAATGTCTACTGGTGTTTTATGAGTGAAAGGTGGGAGGGAAAGTTGAATAATGGAGGTGAAGGATCACAGCACAGAAAGAGGCCGCCACTGTGGGCACTGCATGGGCTGTGATGTATCGCCATCCCAGACAAAACCTTATGATAACTCGCTAACTCTGTGTTATTTCTCTAAGTTTCTGTTAACTGTTTGAGTTTGTTTCTGTTGCAATGTTCCTAGCAGGGGCTGTTTAACCTGATTGAAGATTTGTTTGAAAGGAGCAGAAATTGGGATTCTTCCCTCCTGAAAGATTGAGGACTTCTCGTAGACCACGCCCGCCCCTCGGCCTGTGTCAATTCTTTGCAAGAGCAAGGCAACCAGTTCCTTTGCAAGTTCCTATCCGATTCCCCTTTGGAAGTTACCATTGAGTCTGCTTCCATCGGTCCTGCATTCCAGATTAGAAGTCACTGTCTAAAAGTCAAGCCCTCGCTGCAACCCAATCTATCGCCAATGGTCTTGGGTTCCAAAGCTTCCTGCCAATTTTTCATTTGCTCACAGGATATGGGCATTGATGGACTGGTCAGCATTTATTGCCCAGATGGCAGTTTTAAAAGTCAACCATGTTGCTGTGTGTCTGGAGTCACATGTAGGCAGAGACTGCGTAAGGATGGTACATTTCCTTCCCTAAAGGATGTGAGTGAACCAGATAGCTTTTCTCCTTGGAGAGCTAAATTTAAATTTCAAGTCATGGTCTGACCCCATAATTTCTAGTCCACTTAGGTTACCACCATGCCTCCCACCTCTTATGATAAACTGAAACAATTCATTCTTATTTACTCTTATCAGAGCTCCCATAATTTGGAGCATTTCTATTATATTTCTCCTGAAAACTGAGTGAATTAAAATAGTCAGTGATAGGAATGGAGGAATTAGGAGGCTGTTCAGTCCCTTGGAGCCCGATTGAAGTTTGAGCTCGATCATGATAACTCAGCACCATCTTCCCACTTTGTCCCCATATCCCTTTATACTTTTAATATCTACAAATCTTTACTGCAAACTTGGCACAATCCTTTTACAGTTAGAGCTATAAAATCATTAGACGTAGGAGCAGGAGTAGGCCATTCAGTCCATCGAGTCTACCCTACTAATCAATGAGACCATGACTGATGAGATAATCCTCAGCCCCAACTCCCCTGGCTTTTTCCCAAAACCCTCCATTCCCTTACTAGTTAAAAATCCGTCTCCACATTGATTTTAGTGATCCAATCCAAACAGCCCTCTTGTGGTGAAGAATTCCACAGATTCACCACCCTCAGAGAAGACATTCCTCCTCATTTCTGCCTGAAATGTGTTGGACCTTCCTCTGAGAGTAAGTCCTAGACTCTTCCCACAATGGGAAACTACTTCTCCACATCTACCCTGTCACTTGCCCTAAGGACCTTGAATGTTTCAACAAGGTTAGTGATATCATAATTTTTACCTTGTCTAAAGATAGAGTCTGAAGATAATCCTACAGCTCACCACACAAAATGGCGCCCCTCCCCTCTTGAAAACCGTGGCTTAGCACTCCCTGAAAAATAACAATTTTCTTGCACTGTCTGAGCCAGTGGGTAGGCCACAATCTCTGGCCTTTTGATCCCAACACAACATGGCTGTAGTCTATCACAAACCCCAGTGTGCACTGCATTAGCTCCCCAGAAGCTCTTCCACCAAGCAAAGCTGGCCTCCAAGCGATGGAGCACGATGACTTCAACATACACTTCCATTTGTTAATTGTCGCAAGGCCCAAGATCCTACTAGACAGTTACCCAACATCTTCAGGGGAAGTCCTTCAATGTATGGACCCCAGTAAAATCATAGAGATGTACAGCACGGAAACAGACCCTTCAGTCCAACTTATCCATGCCAGCCAGATATCCTAACCTAATCTAGTCCCATTTGCCAGCACTTGGCCCATATCCCTCTAACCCATCATCACCTTTTCAAGGGTAATGTGGTGTGAAAAATAAATAGCGGCCTTGCTCATATCCAAGAACAAAACAACAGGGAAACATTACCCTTTGTTCACACTTTGCTCTGCACCCAAAGGCAGCCAAGGGAAGTGAGCACTGGTATTTGTTACACCTAACATTTCCTACAGGCAGAACAAGGAGGATGGGCGTTAGCAGGCTGCTGTACCATGACCAAAGCTGGGTTTCCATTTCTGGTCATTGGGCCAATATTGTTCTCAACTCCAAGGCTGGCTCTCCCTTAGCTCCAAGCTGTGGCTGTTTGGCTAGCACTCCTGCCTCTGAATCAGCAAGAGGCTGATGGGATGTTAAACCAGGGGTTTCAACACCCTGGGGTCACAGTCCACATCGAGGTCACTGGCCAAACCCCCCAGCAATGCAAGATCCAATGCAGCAGTGGCCGCTGTGAGGTCATTTTTAACCGTGCAGGTTTTTGAACAGTGGGTGCTGCCTGAGCTTGTTGGTCTGAAGCCTGTCCTCAAGGAACTACTGTAATGGGAAAGTAGGTGGCTACTTTACTCCAAAGTCTTGTGGATTAAATAGCATTTCTCCACCCAGCCCCCCCAACCCCTGATCTCCTTGCTCACTGTCAAAGGCCTATCATGTCCTCCCACCCCAACCTCCCTCCACCAGTGAGATGCAACATCTCTGGGGTCTCTGCAATTCCCTCGATTGTAGAAGATTAAGGTAATTGAAGAACTTGAGAGGTTGGATATTTCCTCGGGTGAGGCAGCCCAGAATAGAAAGCCATCACCTTAACGTCAGAGCCAAGCCACTCTGGCTAAACGTCAGGGAGCACTATCTCACACAAAGGTAAGTTCTGGGATAGAAACCCTACATTGTGGAAAGAGGCCATCTGGCCCATCAAGTCTGTGCTGACCCTCCACAGAGCATCCCAACCAACTCCACCCCATCACCCCAGAGTTCTCATGGCCAATCCACCATGACCTGCACATCCCTGGACACTGTGGGCAATTTACCATGGCCAATCCACCCTAACCTGCACATCCCTGGACACTGTGGGCAATTTACCATGGCCAATCCACATAACGTGCACATCGCTGGACACTGTGGGCAATTTACCATGGCCAATCCACATAACGTGCACATCCCTGGACACTGTGGGCAATTTACCATGGCCAATCCACCCTAACCTGCACATCCCTGGACACTGTGGGCAATTTACCATGGCTAATCCACCCTCACCTGCACATCCCTGGACACTGTGGGCAATTTACCATGGCTAATCCACCCTGACCTGCACATGCCCTGGACACTGGGCAATTTACCATGGCCAATCCACCCTGACCTGCAGAACTACAGCCTCTGGGAAGATGCCCAAAACTTGGGTCCATGGTGTTTTGAGGCAGCAATGCTAACCACTGGGCCACTGTGCATTCCACAAAGTGCTCCCCCCCGCACCCCCACAAAAAAAAAGAGGTTGAGACTGAGGATATGGGAACATTTTAAAGCTGAGATCGATAGATTTTTGTTAAGGGGGTTAAAATACAGTGGCAGAACTGGAGCTGATGGGTCCATTTGCCTTCCCACCCCCATTCTGATGTTTCCTACATGAAAGCACTAATTGCACTTCACAAACATTTCATTAACCGTGCGGTGGTTGGAGACATCCTGAGGTAGTAAAAGGCACCATGCAAATGTACATTTTCTTCTTACCTGCAATATCCGGTCATAGGGCTGAAGCCCACTTCCATCAGCAGGACCATTGGGTCTTATCAAGTTGACATAAACCCCTTTCTCTAAGAGGCCATCAGAGATACTGAAACCAAAATCTTCATTCTCCGAGCTCTTGTGGATGGTGATCTGAGAAAACAATACTGCTAATTAAAGAAAGGCTCCAGAAAATTTGCCTAATTTACCATTATCGTTTCTGGTTATCCTATAGTAACTGATGTGAAAAATCATTCATCTGGAGCAAAGGATGGAATGGATGCTCTAAGGAAAGGTCATTGGACCCGAAACGTTAACTCTGATTTCTCTCCACAGATGCTGCCAGACCTGTTGAGCTTTTCCAACAATTTCTGTTTTGTTTCCGATTTCAAATGGAACAGGAAGGGTCAGGTCAAAAAAGATGCAGCTTCAGCTGGAGTTTAGGACTGATGTCAGGAGTTTTCTCCACACTGAGAGAGGTTAACACCTGGAATTGATGTCAACATCTGGGTGGCATGGGCATGTTGGACCGAAGGGCCTGGTTCCATGTTGTAGGCTTCTATGACTTGGAACTGCCCTTAATAACAGGATTGATGTAAACATCAGATTAACCTCAACTCCCAGAGTCAATGTGGACACCCGGAGTTGACCTTGTCACCAGAGTCAACACTGGCATTCAGAGTCAATCTTAACACCTGGAGTGGATTGCATTAACCTCCTTCCTGTAGTTGATTTCCAGACCTATGGTCTGATCCCTAAGCTGAAACCAGGAGATGAAACCTCCTGGAATTATTTTCCACGCAGCTCAATGCAACAATGGATTGAGTGCGACCTTGGTCTGGATGGATGGCTTTCCACTTTCACACTAATATTATCCCATCTTTATCTGCCTTTCTCCCATTTTGGAAATGCTAAATTACTTATATTAAAAGCAGCTTGTTAGCTCAAAATGCACTTTTCAGGCAACCAGAGTCAAATAAAAGCGTCAGATAAGGGGGTGAATCTACAACGCAATTTCCTTTGTTAAATTCCATGCTTTCTGTGCAAGTTTTAACATGGTCTTTGAAAATGCTCTCACATCAAATGTGTCCTCATACAAAAACCATCCAGTGCTGCTCACCTGAAAGCGTATGCTCACTTTTAGCCAAAGTGCAACACACTCTTTCACACAACAATACACACTCGTACCTGCTTATTCACACCCAGTCTTCTCCTTCACATGCAACGTGTGCGACTGGCAACAGAGAGTGCAAATGCTGGTCTTTTCCCCAGGGTGGGAGAGTTTGAAACTAGAGGGCATAGGTTTAAGGTGAGAGGGGAAAGATTTTGAAGGGACCTAAAGGTCAACATTTTCACACATAGGGTGGTGCCAGTGGAAGTGGTGGACGTAGGTACAATTACAACATTTAAAAGACATTTGGACAGACACATGAACAGTAAAGGTTTAGAGGGGCACGGACCAAATGCAGGCAAATGGGACTATGATGGCATGGACATGCAGGGCCAAGGACAGACAGACAGACAAACAGACACACACATATACACGCGCTAAGAACCTCAGCACCACCCCAGATAAAGGAACTTGCTTAACTACCTTAACCCCTCACTCATTCTCTTCCTCTCCCACCAACACGCGGCAGCAACTGTGTGTACCATCTAAAAGATGGAATGCAATAAGTCACCAAGGCTAGGAGCAAATTATTGCAGATGCTGGAATCTGTACTGAAAACAGCAAATGCTGGAGGTCACAGCGGGTCAGGCAGCATCCATGGAGAGGCAGCATGTTAACGTTTCAAGTCGAGATGACTTTTCATCAGAACCTTCATCTCGAAACGTTAGCTTGCTCACTCTCCACGGATGCTACCAGACCCGCTGTGATTTCCGACACCTTTTGTTTTCATTCAGGTCACCAAGGCTCCTTTGACAGCACCTTTTAAATCTATGACCTCTACCATCTAGAAGGACACGGCAGCAAATGCATGGGAACCTGCAAACGCCTCTGAAAGCCACACACCGTCCTGACTCAAGAGTTATATCAGTGTTTCTTCAGTATCACTGGCTCAAAAACACTGTGGGGTGTCCCTTCACTCCATGGGGGGGGGGGTTTCAGTGTTTCAAGAGGGCAGTTCGCCACCACCTTCTCACAGCCAATAGGGATGGGTGAGAAACGCTACTATTGCATTCCCTTGAATGAACAGAGGAACAAAACACAAAATCAAGAATTACACACAGACACGTACTAAATTGTCTTCTTTCCTGTGACAGATACAGTAACAATCAGAACCTTCTATGTTCAGAGACTCGGGTTTCTGTCTGCCTCACTGCCCAGTTTCTTTCACAATCGGTTTCCTCCCTGTTAAACAAACACCACCATTTCTCTGCCTAGGTACGCGTGTCCATTGATGAGGGCACTCAGAGGGTTACACATATCCTGCAGGACTTTGGAGGTTCCCTCCTCCTAAAGCCCGTTACAATTTGACATAGTTATTCAGGGTTGGTGCGCACAGCTCTGGGATTGAGGAATCTTCAATGGATGGAGTCACGGGACTTTGCTCCGTACCCATGTCATGATCCTTGGTAGAAAGTTTCTCACTGGCATCTCACACTGTCTCTCTCTGGCCTGAGACACCTTGTGCCCCTCAGCTCAGAGCTAGCTTTGGAAACTCACCTTGTGCAATTCAGCAGGACTGGTTGGCGTAACCTCTTCCTTAATTTTCTTCAGTTCCAATCTTTTTTCCTTTCCCAGCGTAGGCACCA